>NC_089589.1:48949483-49249483 GCF_019320115.1 Miscanthus floridulus
CTGACCAGGCCTTTGTAATCCACCACGTTCGGGTTGGTGTTCTCGTAGAGCTTTTGACAGCCTTCGCCCGATCACCTCTTTCTAGTCTTATTCGAGGATCGGAAAGGTATTGCTGCTCTAAAGTGATATGGTGTGATCGCTATGCTCTATCCGCTGCTTAGTTAATCCCTAGTAATAGAGAAGTATAAAGGAACCTTATGCTTCTCGTTGTCCTCCCAGCTTAGCTTAGCTTGTCTGCTCTTTTATCTTACTGTAGAGTTCTCCTGTGTGTGTTATTATACAAAAACTTTCAAACACCAAAGCGTTCATGCCGTCATGCGTGGCTCACTCACATTCGGTCGTGTCCATGGCCGTCATGATCGATCGCCTAGTCTCCTCTGCTCTGCTGTAGTTCCCTTTACTCCTAGAAGACAATCCATCTCCCTGCGATCTGTAAAACAAACCTCATAGCCAGCCATCATTGTCCAATGCTCCCAATTCAGAGGCAGCGTAGAAAGACGGCCATCAGCGCGTCACATGCTGGCTCTTCCTGCCGTGCCCCGGCACCTTCCATGGAACAATTGATGGCCGAGGACATCTTTACTGAAAGTCTGAAACGGTGGAACCTGTCCTAGGAATGGACACGGACATGGACTGGACTGGATCGCACTCACTCAGCACCGCTGCATCGAATCGACTGTCTGAGACCAACGTGAATCGATGGGCCGGGGGCTCTCATGGTGCCACCTCTTTCAGGTACTGTGCTTCTTCATGGCTGCGTTGCATTTACAGGTGTTCATCTCGGTCGATCTCATTTCGCCGGCCACAGTTTTTTTCTTCGGCATCATTGCTTGCCGTTTCCTCAAATTCTGAAACTCATCACGGCAATGCCATAAGATCATGCCCAGGTGTTCCACCAGCTATATCATCACATTGCTATTTGCTTGCACTTGTTTTCTTGGTGTTTTCACTCTACATGTCCATGAATGATGAATATGAAATGTTTTGCAGCGCTAGCAGAATATTTACATACATGAACACACGCAGAGACAGATGAAATGAGAGACAGATTCTTTCCACTTCTTTAGACACAATTGCCGAACCATGGACGCTGAAGAAACATGGATCGCAAACTCTAATAACGCTGCAGCGTCAAACCACTCTCAGAAGGAGGCAAATACATCAAACACTTTCTTACAGTTACAGTGCAAAAGCCACCCCTTGCAGACGCATTTCGGAGCTGCATCAAACATGTCCATCATCACGAGAAGGTTTCAGGCAGAGGCTGGCCCTGCAGGAACGCTCTGAAGAGCACGAGCGACCGCCCGGGCTGCGAGAAGGGCGCCTCATGGGAGGCGCCCCTGATGGTGGCGAACGACAGCGCGCCGCCTCCGTACACCTGAGTCCATCCTCCAACCTGCATAGGGAAAGGGAGAAGAACATTCAGTTTGCAGCTGCTAGATGCATTATTAGTAATTAAGTTTTAAAGCTTGTGCTGTTTGTCACCTGCTGCCCTTCGAACCAGACTCTGTACGGGGTGGTGGTCTTGAGGCCCATGTCATGCGCCAAGTTCTGCACCAGGGTTCGGCTCCCCGTGAGAGGGATCACCGAGTCCTGATCCCCGCTGCGGAAACGTTTCAGGAAACAATGCTGGATGTTAGAACATGTATCATGTATTGTAGAGCTTTATATGTTCCCCCCAAAAAAAGTTAATTGAGAGGACCCTCGAACATAAAAGGTTCAGGTACAAATTTGCATCATGTAAAAAGTGATCCATGGCAAGTACTAGTCATGTAATGTCTGTGAGAAGTTCTTGAGCTTTATGTTTCCTCGTGCCCCAGAATCGGAGGCCCCACTAGACAGAAAGTTGAGGCAATTTTTTTTCACAACAACAATCGCCGAAGGAGCAAAAGTACAGAGACGATTTAGGACCTTGCTGATCAGAGAGTCTTGAACTTCATGATTGATACCAAGAAAGTTGAGAAACACAACAAAAACAACACTTTGAATCTAGAATCTTTTAGCATTATACCTGTAAACTAGCACTCGGATGCCGGATTTCACGAGCGATCCGACGATGTTGATGGTGGGGATCTGCAGGTTGAGCAGCTCGTACTCGAGAACACTGTAGCAGAACCGAAACATTTGCTATGCGTGTTAGCCCTGTTCAGACAGAGAATCATCGACAAAAAATGTCATGAAATGAAACAGCGATTGCATTTGCACCTGCTGCAGACCGCCCACTTGTCGACACCGACGAGCCTCGCGTGCAGCGCCGCCTGCACGTCCCGACGGTTGAGGTACCTCACCGTCTCGTCCTCCACGCACACGTCGATCCGCTGCCGGACCTGCTCCTGCGCATTGCAGAAGAGTACATTCTTCATCAGATCAGACTCAGCCGGCGGCCGGGAGATGGAGGTTGCAGCATTGCAGCAGAGCAGAGCTGCAAATAAAGAGAGAGATCGCCGGCGGCGACGACGTACGTGCGGCGAGAGGATCTTGGACTGCGAGAGCACCGAGGAGAGGCAGACGTCGAGCGTGACGTCGTACTTGTCGACGAAGCGGCTGGTCTCGCGCGTCACCTGGTTCATCACCCTGGCGCACAGCGGCGACAGCGACCCCCCGTAGTACTCGGTGACGTAGCGGGAGTAGTTGCAGACGGAGGTGAAGACGCGGTACGTGGCGTCGGAGATGAGGCCGTGGGACCAGAAGTACTCCGCGCGGGAGTTGAAGTCCGTCGTGAACTCCAGCACCGGGTTGCCCAGCTGATTGATCAATTCATCGCTCATCATCAGAGGCCAAAAAAAAATGCAGACTTGCAGAAACAGTTTCAGGCTCGATCAGGTGGCTTACAGCGACGCCTCTGAGGTTGAAGATCCTGTCCTTCTTGTTGAACTCCACCATGGCCTCCGCGAGCTGCGGGATGTAGTGCCCTGAATCGCAATTCCAAACAGAGCTAGCCTTAGCATGCTTCTTGATCAAAACCACAAAAGCAAACGATGCTAGCTGTATTGTTGTATATACTACTCTTACCTGCGTAGCTCTCTCCGGCGACGTAGAGGTCCCTGCCCTTGTACTGTGGGAACTTTTGGAGCCACCTTTGCAGGAACACCATGTTGTCCATGGCTTCATTGGTCCACCCAGACGTGCAGTGCAGTGGATGGAGAGGGGGAGGGGGCGGAAAGTTAGAAGGGCTCATCATCACTCCCAGTCACAAGCACTGCTACTGCTACAGTTACCACCCAAACAAAAAGACAGAGCAAAGAGCATGCCCCCTTCTTGCGTGTCACTTTTCTTTCTACTACTAGTACACCATTTTTCTTCAAAAAAAAAAAAACTTCTGCTTTTTTGTTCTTTGCTCAAACAAACTGCTAATACTTGGAGGGGCAGATTATCATTAATGATGTGTGTCTGTGTGTGCAAGGACATGAACACTAAAACTAATTAACTAGCCAAGCATATATATACAGAAGATTCAGCATTTCAGTGAGTACCTGTCATCTTGTCATCCACACCCTGGTAGTAAGCAGCATCAGCAGAGTAGGAGTAGCCAACACCAGCTGGCGTCTCCAGGTATATCACATTGGCCTCTGCAGTTTTGTGAGCAACAAACAAACAGCATTACTTACACCAAAACCACCCAGAACATACAACAGAGAATGCAATGCAAAGGGGAATGAAAAAGGGTCAAGAATTGGAATGGGCAGCAAGCAATGCAAAGCTTTTGCTTGCAGTGGAATGAAAAAGGGAAGGCAGCAAAGGGATGATGCCACTCATGGCCTCGCATGGACGTCGTCGGCAGGCACATGACATACCTTTGTTCCAGCTGTATTCATTCTTCACCAGCACCTGCCCACTAGGCCTGAACGGCCCATTCTCTGAGAAGGCCCCTACACCCAGAGACGAGCACCCAGGCCCTACAGAGGCAAAGGAATCTCAGAAAGAGCAAGAATGGAAGAGTAGATGACAAAAACTTGGATCAAGGATTTCATTTCAAACAAGAGAGAGAGAGAGAGAGAACAAAAAAAAAATGCAAGACCAGGCTCTGCAATGCATCCAGGTTTCAGTCAGTCAAAACTCAGAGCAGAACGCACCGCCATTGAGCCAGAGGACGATAGGCTTGGAGGCCGGGTCGACGTCGGCCTCCACGAAGTAGTAGAACAGGGCCCGCTTGCCGCCGTCGTCCACGCCGACGTAGCCGGAGTACTGGCCGAAGCTCACCTCCGGCTGCCCGGGGAGCCGCCTGATCCTGTCCGCGGCGGCAGCGGCAGCCCCGTTGCAAGAACCCGGACGGCACAGGACTGCCGCGACTAGCACCAGCACCAGCGCCAATGGCCTGCTGCTGTAGCTGGAGGAGCTCACCGGAGCTAGCAATGGCATGGCCATGCTTTCCACTCCCATGGACGGAGTGACAGAGAGCTAGAGAGAGAGAGTGTGTGGTGTGGGTGACTGGAGGTTGAGGAAGAGAGAGGGAGAGGCGAGCAAGAGTCAAGTGTGCTCTTTTGCCTTGAGAGCACAAAAATATTTTCAAAAGATGAATGATTCAGAGGGAGGAGTGGGAGGAGGAGGGAGGGAGAGAGTGGAAGTGGCAGATGCAGGGAGGGAGGGAGAGGCCTCTGCTTGGAGTTGTTGGAGCACTGGATGGAATGGAATATATATATAGCAGGGGAAAGGGGATAAAAGGTACGTTTTGTTACGACTGTTGGTGTTGTTTGTCAGTCTTTGCTAAACAAAAATAAATGCACATGTTATCAGGATTAGGGTTGGAACAAGAAACAACAGTTCTTTAACTGTTTTTCTTTTTCTGAAAGTCGATTTGTTTCAGCAGACACTCATGAATGCCAAATTGCCAAGACTTCAGATTTCACTTCTGCATGTACTTAGGTCTTGTTGTGAGCACAAGAGTACTGCCATAGTAGTTTCTTGTGAGCAACGGTCAGTCAGAAGATTAGCTGGAAGATGATGCAGCTTCATGTGCGTAATTTGACAAACAAGGCACTGACAAAATAGTAGGTAGAAACAGAAGAAAACTGCAAAGATTTCAAGTGTGGTAGAAGTGTTCACGAGGCCCTTTTTCACACCGGATGAACATTGCCTTTCTCAAATTCTTTTTATGCTCTGTCAGTAAAAAAACACTTACCATCTCTGCACACAGTGATCCTCCAGTGGCCAAACATTATTTTAATTACTAGTCCATTGGAAAAATAAACCTGGAATGAATTGTTTAGCGGGTCACATGACATGAGAGAGAGGGAATTGTAGAGGGACAAGATGGACCCAAGGGGGGCAAAAGCCTTTGGTGCATTACAGACAGTAGGCTTTTTAGCTAGGGCTTCCACAGTGGCGCTTTTTTTTTTTTGATTTTGTTTATCCTGCTGCATGCCTCGCGCAGAATTGGTGGGCACTGGTCCCCACTTGTCATTGCCATGATTCACGAGCAACAAGTCAAGGTGACCAATTCTTTCCTTCAATTTCTTGTAGTTTCTTTTAGAATAAATAGATTTGTTCCTGTGTATTCACAAAATCACAGCAAATAGGAATATACTGCCGGTACAGTTACAGTAGTGTATAGATTCACACGCTAGGGCTTTGTATGATGCTGTATATCAACTTCAATCCACATGTGTTACAGTGGATTGAAACAGAGCTTAGTTTAATTTCACTTCAATATATGTGGATTGAGATGAATACATACCCATCTAAATAAGGCCCAGGGAGGAACAGGTGCAGGTGACCACCCTATTTCTTCTCTTTTTTATGAAAAGATGAAAATGCATTGGCTGCTTGCCTGGCTGTTATGATCTCTCCAGCCTGCTTCCCAGTGAAGGTGTGTTGGTACTTGTATTTGTGTCACTTGCCTGCGAGTCTGCAAACACATTTTTACTAGTACTGTATTTAATTAGCTGCATGCCACCGAAAGATCAGCCAAAATTGTGGGGTGAAGCAACTGTTCTGTGCTTTTTTGTGCACGTCACGGCACGCCCTTCAACAGAGAGAGAGAGAGTGTGTGTGCGCTCACGTGGCTTAACTGTTCAGGGGCCCCGATTGATCAGCAAACAGGGAAAGTCAGCTGTGTTAAATTATTTTAATAAAATTTTCTAAAGCGTTCGAAGAAAATTGAAATTGATCTCATGAAACTTTCATCGTCTGTAAAAAGAATACAGCACATACTGATAGGTTCATTATACGTCTAAATCGTAGATCAGAGGATAATTACACTTAAATGGAGAAGCTTGGTCATGTATCTTGCCCTAAGATAGTTGCGGCCATAGCGCCGCAGTGACGTGGCCTCCGGTGGCGCGGCGTAGTAGTCGAACGCCGTGTGGTGAAGTCCGGCGCAGTAGTGGCGATGCAGAGGAGACGGTGAAGTTGGTGGCGGCTTCCCGTCGCTGGCAGCACCGTCTCTTGATCGGTTAGCGTTAGGGTTTCTTTGTCGGAGGATTGCGGCAGCTCAGGTCAACCTCGCGGATAGAGCCCTGGCCTCACCTCCCTTTTATGGTGTTGTGCGATGGGGGCCCACCAACTATGGAGTGGTTGGACGCCCCCAATCAGGACGTTGATCCAAGGGCCCAATTGGCCGTTGGACCAATTGGTGGAGATTAAACTAGCATTCTCCTCCTTGATCTCATTTTATTCCTTAAAATTAACTTACTTTATCTTGTTCCCATTCCATCACATATCAGTGCATAGAGCGTGCCTCATCGTCATGGTCTGTTGTCATTAGATTAAATAGCTACAACGCACATCTCTGTTTTGAAACAGATACTCAACTAGGCCCTTAGTATCCAGAAATCGTAGGCTTTCCCATAAACACATATCGACTGTGTGTTCTTTAAACGCGTTGGGTGGTTAGCCTTTGGTAAGCGGATCCATAAGTACTTACTCGGTACTTATGTGCTCAATGCATTTAACATGATTCTGAATTTTCCCCTTTACAACATATACCTTAGTGTCAATGTGTTTGGCATCACACTTGACTTGTTGTCTTAGAAGTTAACTTACTTTAAATGGTTATTGCTGTTGTCTATCATTATTAAATTCAGGTACAAATTCCCTTAATCTCCTTTTGCCTCTTCCTTAAGCCTCATGTCAAGCTATACTATAGTATGCATCACTGATGACACCATAATTGTTTCTTTGGAGCTTTTCCACACTAATACTCCAAAATACGAGTCTTAACAACTGCTGTGGATTTCACTACACATCTCGCTAAGACTTGACATTTGTATCCTCAACTATTTGAGAGTGCTTGTTCTTTCTTACTCAACATGAGGCCTTTGATACTTTGCAAAATTACAAGACATTTTCAACTTCATTCCAGTAATCTATATCTGGACTGGACTTCTGCCAAAATATCCTGGATGCATAAACTACGTCAGGGTAAGTTCTTACTTATACTTGTACACTCATCAAGCTTCCAACAGCTGAAGCATATAGAACCATGTTCATTTGATCGATCTCATATCGGTTCCTAAAACACTTAAAGTTCCCATAACTATTACCATTGACTATAGGAGCAGGCGTAGATTTAATCGCATGCATACTCTACTTCTTTAGAATCTTTTCTAAGTATGCCTTTGCGATAGTCCTAATACCCTATTTTCTTCTATCTTGATGAATTTCGATTCCTCAAACCAATGATGCTTCACCAAGATCATTCGCATTAAAACTTGAGGACAAAACTTCTTCTCCAATGACAAATTAACATCACTACTAATGAGTAGAATGTCATCTATTCACAGGATGTGGAAAGTAATTTTCCATTCTTGAGCTTTGCATAAACGTTGTTGTCCTTCTCATTTTCTTTAAAACCCAAACTTTCTTATCGTTTTCATCAACTTCAATACTAATGTCTAGAGACATACTTTTAACCTATAAATGGATTTCTACAGGCGGCATCCCAATATGTTCTTTTCTTCCACAACAAAATCATTTTGGGTTGTGTCATGTAATCGTTTTCATATAAATCCCCGTTGAGAAATGTCGTCTTTACATCCATCTAATGTAACTCGAAATCGTAATGTGCCATTAACACCATTATGATTGTAAAAGAATCCTTACATAAGACTAAGAGAAAACTCTCATTATAATCTATTCTTTCTCTTTGCTTAAAGCATATTGCCACAAGTCGTGCTTTATATCTTTCTATATTTTTTTGGAGTCACATTTTGTCTTGCAGACCCATTAACAGCCTACTGTTTTGGCTCTATTAGGAATTACTTCTAAGTCCTAAACATCGTTGGTATTCTTCGAATTTATTTCAACTTTATATCTTTCTAGCCATTTAAATGAGTAAACGCTTCTCATGGCTTCTTCAAATGAGGTGGGATTACCCTTCATTTGAATTTCTTTACTAACATAGACTTCATAGTCATTAGAAAACTGGTTTACTAATTCTTTGAGACCTTCTGGGGCCTTAGCTACTGGCACTTTCACATGGGACTTGTTGTTGCTCTTCATTGCCAAGAAACAATTGATTCTATAGGCTCCTGTATAACAATATCCTTACTTACATTATTGATTTTTTTCGAAAAGCTAACAACAGGTGTTGTATTGGTCATACAACATCAATAGGTTTTGAGAAACTTGTTGCTCCTGAGTCACTGGAGTGGGCACACAGTCCCTCTTCTCTTCAAGTCTTAGGTCTCTACATACCTCTACATACCATGCTCCTCCAGATCTTTCCATCTTTTCTAAAGATAGTGTATCTTCAAATATCTTATTTTGGGTTAAAACTGTTAAAATCTTATATGACGCTTTAAGCACCACCTTAACATCTTTGAGACTGACTACGCTATTTTCCTATCGAAACTTTAAAAAGTCTAGGAATTTAGCTATTTCTCTGTTTAGGGGTATCATTGTTGTAACCGTTGTACTCCTCCGACAGTTACATTCATCTTCATTAATCTTTATCTCACTCTTAATGAAGAGTATCTTTCTTAATTGATCTTTATATTTTTCTTCCCCTCGAAATATGGCATGAACTTTACTGCCATAATTTCGATAACTGTTCAGAAAGCCTGTAAACGATGAGACACTTATAACTTACTTCATTCACATGATTGTGTCATGTAAACAAAGTTATTTCTTGATCCGTTTAGGAGTACACTTCCCTTAATTCACTTTAAGAACTCAACGAGGTCTTTCATTAGCAATACTTTTGCAAGTCACACTTGTATCGTTTCTTATCTTTTGGTTAGTATTGACCATGACTATGTATTTCTATTGTGCAAGGTCAATACTAGGACAGCATAAGAGCTACCCAAACTTCTCTCACTATGCAGGATACAAAACATGTGAATCATCACAAAACTTCTTCCATCATGCTGGATGGACTAGCATAATTACTATGCCAAAACTTCTCCCCATGCGGGATACATCTATACGAAAACTTAGTCATGACTGACTAAAACATTCACTTATACTTCATTTTCTAATTAAATCTTCCATTGGTTTCAATTTAATTAGAAAATTAATAAACTAATAAAAACTATCCTGAACTGGCTTGATTCAAGCCTATTCATTGACATATCCAGCATTGTAGTCCGTTGGTATGCAGCCGAGTGATATCGTCGAATTAAAACATATAAGGTGCTTCTGCATCAATTCTACATCACCGTTGGGCAGAAAATAGAATTAATGCATAAAACTCAGAAATTAACTTGAAATCCATATAACTACTCTTCAAAATTAAATTCTCCCGTTGATTCAAATTTAATTAGAAGATAATCAACTTCATTGCAGCGGAAACTTAATAATGAAATACATTCTTTTAGTTCAGGAGCATTTCTTGGTCCTTATATACTCTCTGAAAATTCACCACGTTGGTGTAAAATTTATCAGAGATTTAAACTTCAAACTTAAATCCGTTATAATATTATCATCATCAACGTTGGTCAAAAATTGACAATACCATAATCTTATATAAACAAAAATGGACTACTCCTCTAATTAAATTTTTCCGTTGGTTCCAATTTAATTAGAGGATAAATTTGATCATAATTTACTAAATATAACTGTTCTTCAAATTAAATTCTTCCGTTGGTTCGAACTTAATTAGAAGATAATCAACATCAAGCTTTGCAGCGGAAACATAAAAAATTCTTTATCTACTTTTCAGAAGCATTTTACTTTACTCATCTACTCTCTGAAAAAATTATCCTGTTGGTTCAAGTTTTGACAGAGATTCAAAACTTGACAAAAAAATCATCGAAATTTGCTTCTAAAATTGTCAAAACTGCTTCTGAAAAATAAATAAAAGCTTAAAACATTGGAACTGTTCATTTGCCCGGTCTCTGCAAAATAGTACGCGGCCTAGCTCTACAGCGCAGCAGCACGTGGCCCGTTCAGCGAAAACGGCCCTACGCCGATCGTGCGAAGCCGCCCTCCCCCGCGCCCAGGCCTGCAACCTAGGCCTGGGCCGGGAATTCGGCCCACAATGCACGTTGCTGGCACCGCTCCGCCTGGGCCAGCTGCCGGTCCAAACGATCTCGACCGCTAGTTTCCATCTGACGGCCAGGCGTCAATATCGCGAGAACAAAACCCGACCGCGGCTCATCCCCAAAACCCTAATCTCATTTCCGTCTCCTGCCCTCTCTCTCTTCGCACTCTCGCTGCCGAGTAGGCATCAGCGGCAGGCGGCCATGGTGGCCTTCGACGCCTGTGACGAAGACAAGCCACCGGGACCAAGTCTGGCTCCCTTTCCTCCTCTTCCTTTCTCTTCCCTTTCCGCTTCTCTTCCTCAGCGCCGCAGTCAGAGATGACCATGACACGACGGCAGCCCATGGCGACCGGAGAAAAAGGAGGTAGCGGCGCCGCTATGGGGCCCCTCGTCGGTGCGCGCGCTCGCCCAAGGATGAGCGCGTCGCCGTCGAGCGGCCTTACGGTGGTCCTGAGCGCGCGCGGCGCAGCGGAACGCCGATGAGCCGGCGCGGCGCGGGTGGATTCCGCGCTGTGGCGGGTTCACCTTCCTGCATGACGGCAGTGGCGACGGCGGCGAGAGAAACCCGGGTAGGTCCCCTCCCCACTCCGTCCATTTTCTAGGTTAAGGTTTAGGGTTAGGGTTCGGCCAAACCCTAACCGGCCAAATCCGAACCCACTGTTCATCTTCTTTCTGAAATCCTTCTTCTTTTCTACCCCAACACGCGATCTACACAGTAGATGGCCTAGCTCTGGTATCATTGATAGGTTCACTAAATCGTAGATCAGGGGATAATTAGACTTAGATGGAGAAGCTTGGTCATGTACCTCGCCCTAAGGCAGTTGCGGCCATAGCGCCGCAGTGACGTGGCCTCCGGTGGCGCGGCGTCGTAGTCGAACGTCGTGCGGTGAAGTCTGGCGCAGTAGTGGCGATGCAGAGGCGACGGTGAAGTCGGTGACGGCTTCCCATCGCTGGCAGCACCGTCTCTTGACCGGTTAGCGTTAGGGTTTCTTTGTCGGAGGATCGAGGTGGCTCACGTCAACCTCGTGGATAGAGCCTCGGCCCCCACCTGCCTTTTATGGTGTTGTGCGACGGGGGCCCATCAACCATGGAGTGGTTGGACGTCCCCGATCAAAGCGTCCAAGGACCTAATTGGTGGAAATCAAACTAACACATACAACATACATTATGTAAAAGTAACCCAGAAGGCAGAGGGCACTAAGAAGAGGCAGAGGCAGAGGCACAAGCACAAGGCGGTGGTCTAGAGTGGCATGTGAGCCTGCGCTAATTACGGTTTGCAAATGGACGTAAGCGTCTGTTGTTATCCCGGGAGCGACATGCAGGGGAGCCATCAGGCTTCTGTCTGGTATATAATATATTAGAGCCCCCACATCTTTGTTTTCTTGCCTAAGGGTCTTGTCCATTGAGCATCTCCTTCTCTTTTTCTCTCTTGCAAGGCTGACTGACTGACTGATTGATTGTTGAAGAGAGAGAGAGAGAGGTGGCTTTTAGCTAAGCCCCATCCTCAGTGTCTAGCAAATTTTCAGGAAGAAAAGCATTATTATTGCAAATGCAAACACCAAGAAGAAACATGCAGATCTTTGTTCAACTGTAGTATGCAAGAGGGATGAGCTGTACCATTCTACACAAGCATACTTTGATTCCTTTCAAAGATTGCCGATGTATAAGTTTAGTCCTTGCAATTTTTTCTCCACTGTCAGTTCAAGATTGGCGTCATATTTATCTGTTTCAGGCAGTGAGGGTTCTCTTCTCTTTTTTTTTTTTTTTTGAAGGCACATAAGGGTTCTGTTTTCGCAAGGGGAACAAAGGTGTTGTTGGAGTTACAGGAACAAGTTGTTAAAACAGCTCGATTAATGTTGTCATATACTCCAACATGAGCCGATTGCTTGGTTTGTCCATCTCTACTCTTAAAAATATAATGATGCATTTACATCTTTTCCTCGCTGCAACTTCAAATTCATAATAACCACAAATGAACAGCATTCAGTTGCACCCATGAGAGTACACATACCAGCATAAACATGTTGTGCTAAGTACTGCCAGTACAAGCTACCGGCATCAAGGTGCTGGTAAGTAGTAACACACTACTAAAGCTAGCGGGACAAGCCTGCCTGCTGCTGCTGTCTTATAAAAAGGATAAACAGGCAACCCCGTGCAATTATTGAGCTAATACAAGCTGCTCCCAGGCAGCTTTAGGACAAAAACTAATCACGCAAGCACAAGGGACATCAGTGTCTAAAAAGATGCATGGCACCACATAATCTAAGCGTGTGTGGCCGTACGGCCCACATGCTCTCTCAGGTTAACAGTGCTGAAAGCCTGAAACTGCAGCAGAGGTTTTATGGAGTAGTATAGCCTAAGCGAGCTTCATGCTGCTGCTGCTGCCTTTTGGAGGAGGAGATCACTTGCCTTCTCGAAGACATGCACGCAAAAAGGGATATACTACCGTACTATACTAAAGTCAGGACTCTGCAGTCTGCTAAGTACTCTTGTTGATGCTGCTAATGAAGTGATTTACTGCTCCTGCTAGTAGATATGAAATTAAATTGCATTAGGGCCCTAGCTATTTAGGATAGATTCGGTCGTTATCAAAATTATTTATACCCACTCGAGCATCCGTTCTCTTTTACTTTTTGGACATGGGCGTAGTCGTTCCAATGTTTTTTCTTTATTTTACCATGGTTTCTCTCTTTTTTTTTAAATGTGTTAGTTAAATTTAAGGAAAACACAATGATTTGGAAGTTTTGTTTATGAAGAAGCTCTAGTATCTTTTTTTGGCCCCGTTCGGCTTACCAGAAACCGGTTTGTTCGGCTTATTTTTTCAGCCGAAACAGTGTTTTTCTCTCACAACAATTCAGCCAGAACAGTGTTTTTCAGTCAGTTTCAGCCAAGTTTAGCAAGCCGAACGGGGCCAAAGGACTTCGGTATACACATATACAACTCAGAGTTCATAGCTTTTGGCACCACACATTCAAAGAACATAGAGAGCGTATTTTAGTAGCATGCGAGATATTGGATGCATATCACTCAGCTCCACTCAGTCTAGCTCGAGTTGGCTCATTAAGCTAGCTAGCTAGCTCGGCTCGGCTCGGCCCATTAAGCTACCAAGCTAGCTCGGCTCAACTTGTTCACTAACTCTATCTAGCTCGTTTAGCTCATGAGCTATATATAGTAAGAAAAACATTGCATACATGTTTTTAATATCCATACATCAATTTCATACCTAATCAATACCAATTTAGCACTAAAACGAAGCAATAAACCATAGATACAAAAGCAGTAGCAAGGGATGGAGATGGGATAGGCGATAGCACGAGACGTTTTGCTGCTTGACCTTGGCCAATCCTGACCGACGAGGGTTTCTGATTATATTTTTGTTGAAAGTTTGCATATGGTTCCTCGAACGCCCTCCTTGACTCCCCACTTACGCGAATGACTCCGCCCCTCTTACCCCTCAACTAAACACCAGCGAGAAAACTGGGATGTCTCCAATCCATCCTTCCTCGTCCCCTAAACCAAATGCCACCTTATTGTCTAGAGAAAACGACTAGCTATCTACCGTGCGTGTTACCACCGGTAGCACGATTTATCACTTTATATGTACAACTTTACTTCTTTTTCTAAATTTGGGCGTGTTCGGCTGGCTTATTCGGTTGGCTGGGCCACTCAGCGGGGCATTGTTCACGTCCTGCCAGAACAGTATTTTTCTCTCACAACAATCAGCCGGAACAGTATTTTTCAGTCCTGCCGAACAGGCCCTTTGTACGTGCCTTAATAAGACAGTCATGTGTTGGCGCGCGCACACACACACACTTCTCTTTGCATTGTTTTAAACGTGACTACAGAGATGGATCCAGCACCAGGACAAGATGGGCGCGAGCCCTTCTACCGCTACTCATACCATGGAGCCCCTCTTAAACTCCTCTATAAGTTTGCACTCACGCAAACTTAAAAGAAGAGGCTAGAAGCAGGAAGATAATGACATATATAAGCATTCCCTCCTTACTTATTTTTCTAGATTCATCACTGCGTGCCTACGTTTGAGACAAAAGGTTGCCCGAAGCCGTTGTTGGTACATATATCATGGAATCCAGGAAACAGGGCGGGCCAAACGATCATCGAGAGGTCCGTCGGTGTGGACACAGACAGACACACCGTCGCTAGTGCATAGTTATGCAACACCGTGACTGCATGCCGGAGGGAATTTTTGTGCCCATGCATGTTTTTACCGATGCTCCGTATGCATGTAGAAGTACATGGGAGACTATAAGAAACAAGAATACGAAGAAAGCTAAAAGAAGGAAAGGCACCCACCCGCGCAATGCATCTTAGCCTCTTCCTCCTCTCTCCCGTGGCGATGGCGTCCTACTCCTACCATTCCCCACTCGACGTACGTATCATGTACGTACTATGCCATGTCATTGCTCGGTAGGACGGTGAAGCAGGACAAGAGAAGGGCAATAATTCATCCGAGAACAAACACGTCTCATATGCACCCGGCCCTTTTCTTTTCTTGGGAGTCCCATGTGGAGGTGGGGTGACTGGTGACTGGTGACTGGTGAGGCACGCAGCGAGCAATGTGCCGTGGTGGCATGGCAGCACGCAGCAGCCGGCAGTACGCCAGGAGCCCAGGAGTACCTACCAAGGGCCAAAGGCCACGGCAGCGCCAGGCCTTGCAATGTCAGCAGCCCAGAGACCCCCGGTCCGGTCGTAGGAGTACCACCCAAAAAAGATTCCAATGCCTGCACGAGTCTCATTCGTCGCTTATTCATTCGCTTACTAGACTGTTGCACTTCAATTATAACTTGTACTATTAAGAGCAGTATATACTGTACACATCACTGTACTAGTACAGTACTGATCCTACGTGCTCCCTCCGTCCGCCAAAATGCAATCCTGGGCTACATCGCGTGTCCGAGAAAGAACGAAATTCCAAAGTACTGAGGCTACAGTGTGGGGAACGGAGAGAGATGTGCAAACGTGCTGTAGATTCCCAAGCTCCATACAATAATTTGACTGAGGACAGATAGGGGCACATGAGTCTTTCACTATGCTGCTTAGGCCCTGCTTGTTTTTACGGGACTCCTAAAATTTCTGTCACATCGAATATTTAGACACATATATAGAGTATTAAATATAGACTAATTACGAAACTAATTATATAACTTGCAACTAATTTGCGAGACGAATCTTTTAAGCCTAATTAGTCCATGATTTGACAACGTGGTGCTACAGTAACATATGCTAATGATAGATTAATTAGGCTTAAAAATCGTCTCGTAAATTAGCCTCAATCTATGTAATTGGTTTTATAATTAATCTATATTTAATGATCTTTATTAGTATCTAAATATTTGATATGACATGAATTTTAGGAGCGACTACAGAAGCAGACACCCTTAGTTTCTCCTCGACGACATCCGAGAGTTGGGCCCAGTTTAGCTCCTCAAAAATTTTGCAAATTTTTTCACATTTCCCGTCACATCGAATCTTTAGACGCATGCATAAAGTATTAAATATAAATAAAAAATAAAACTAATTACACAGTTTAGACGAAATCCACGAGACGAATCTTTTAAGCCTAATTACATTATAATTAGACACTATTTATCAAATAACAACAAAATGCTACAGTGTTCATTTTACCAAAAATTTTGGAACTAAACTGGCCCTTGCTTTCATTCCGGGACGGAGGGAGCAGTATATGTGCCTTTTGTTTCCATGTTTTCACATGCTGCAAACCTGTCATCTCAAATCCTATCCAAATCTGCTTAGATGACTGGGCTTTCTCTCTCAGCCTGTTCGTTTTTTTTTTCGGTCAGGACTTACCGTGATATAGGCCAGTTTAGTTCTAAAAATTTTGCAAAATTTTTTATATTCTCGTCACATCGAATTTTTGGATGCATGCACAAAGCATTAAATATAAATAAAAAATAAAACTAATTACACAGTTTAGACGAAATCCACGACACGAATCTTTTAAGTCTAATTAGACTATGATTGGACACTAATTGTCAAATAACAACGAAAACGCTACAGTAGTTATTTTGCAAAAAAAAATTTACATCTAAACAAGACCATAGTATCTTCCTCTCACAGTCGAGTTTCCCAGGAACGAACGCCTCTCCGTCTCCCCCAAGATCATACGGGATGTCATCACCTCGGTCCTCGTGCAACGCTTCTTCCTCTCTGCATGCTGTCACATGCTATGGTGGTGTACGTTGCGTAGTGCGCAGCGATGTCACGAGCTGTACGTTTTTATTGGCATGCAGAATTGGAATTGCAGATACAGACCGATCGTCTGTCTGTCTGATCGTGTCATCAGGACCTGCCGCGCCTGCGTCCTCGCTTGTGCGTGTGTGTGTGTGTTCGATACGTACTCCTGCATGCCATGCACATCGGTTTGGACATGCATGGGAACAAAAATTCCCTCCTGCATGCTGTCACAGTGTTGCATCGTCCTATGCAGTAGCGACGGTGTCTGTCTGTGTCCACCGACGGACCTCGGTGATCGTTTGGCCGGGCCTGTTTCCTGGATTCCATGATAAGTACGTACCAACAACGGCTTCGGGCAACTTCTGTTTCAAACGCAGGCGCGCAGTGATGAATATAGAAAAATAAGCAGTCCCTCCGGTTCTACGAAGCAAATCGTTTTGAGATTATCTTAAATCAAATATTTTAAACTTTAACTATAAATAATTTTTTTTGGGTTGAGTTTGAAAATATGAAAGTGATGTAACTAAATTCATCTCGAAATGTAGTAAGGTGAAGATGCTTATCAGTATCTTCCATCTCTAACCTCTTCTTCTAAGTTTTCATAAGTGCAAATTTGTAGGGGAGCTTAGGTAGCGGTAGTAGAGGCCCGAGCCACCCCGTTCAATTGGAATTTTTTTTTAATTTTAACATTTTTTGAAACTAATTTTAAATCTAACAAGGTTGGATTTTTTTTAAAAACTAACATTTTTTGCCGCGCCTATTGCCCTGGCGTGGCAAAATGTCTGTGCCGCACCATGCATGGTGGCGCGACACAGGGCTGACGTGGCGGTAACTGGGTCCACTGACCGCTGACGGGGCAGGTCCTGCCGTGCCACGGAGCATGGCGCGGCTGCGCCAAATAAAACCCCGCAGCGAGGCCGCCCGCCCGCCTGCTGCCCCGTCCGCCCGCCGCCAGCCGCCTCTGCCCCGCCGCCGCGCAGCGCCCGTGCCGGCCGCGCCATGAACGCTGGCGCGTCAAGGACGTCAGCTCCTAAGGTACCTCCCTCTCGATTTCATGTTATTTTGATTATTATTATTTGAGGATAATTAGTGATTTATGATAGTTAGTAATTTAGGATAGTTAGGGTTTTATGATTGTTATTGATTTATGATAGTTTGTCAAATTTAGGATACTTACTGATTTAGGATAGTTAGGTTAGTGAATTTGTTTGTGATTTACGTAGGTAGTTTTGAGGTTCGAGGTTGTGTGTTCTAGTATAGTTAGGAATTTAGGTTTAGGGATTTATTAGGTATTTATTAATTAGTTTATAGTTAGTTATTTAGTTAGGGATTTTGGGTATACCTACTAGTTTACAAACGTCGGTACTTACTAGTGCGTGATACGTCGATTTTGATGACTTCATGAAGTTTCATCAAATGCTTATATTTCTAGTGAAGTTGTTTATGTTACAAGTGCGTGATATGTCTGTTAATGTTACTTTGAATATATACATGTGCTTTCATATTGTGTTCGTATTGCATAACAAGTGAAAGCTCTAGTTTGGTTTTGGTGAATTGATGAAACCCTAAGTGCTAACCTAGTTTATCAAGTGATCATGAGATAGGTAGCACACTTCAAGTGGAGAAGCTAATGAAGATCATAGCATGAAAATGGTGATGGCATGACGATGATCAAGGCTTAAATTTGAAAAGAAGAAAGAGAAAAACAAAAGCTCAAGGCAAAGGTATAACTTGTAGGAGCTATTTTATTTTGGTGATCAAGACACTTAGAGAGTGTGATCACATTTAGGTTTGATAGCCGTACTATTAAGAGGGGTAAAACTCGTATCGGAATACGGTTATCAAAGTGTCACTAGATGCTCTAACTCATTGCATATGCATTTAGGATATAGTGGAGAACTAACACCCTTGAAAATGTTTGTGAAAATATGCTAATACATGTGCACAAGGTGATACACTTAGTGGTTAGCACATTTGAGCAAGGGTGAAGAAGATGGAGGAGATGCCAGCGTCGGTCAAGTGACCGGACGCTGACTGCCTGCGTCCGGTCGCGCTGACTCGACGGTACAGTGGCTAGGGTTTACCATCGGACGCTGGGCTGTGTCCGGTCGAGGTGGACTAAACGCGTCCGGTCGAGGAGAAACGGTTTTTGACCCTTACTGTACTCGACCGGACGCTGGGGCTTCAGCGTCCGGTCAGTTTTGCCAGATCGTCCGGTCAGCTTCGTTGCCGTTGAAATATGACGAACAGCATTTGAAGCTGGTGACGCGTGGCGTCCATCGGACGACCGGACGCTGAGGGCTGGCGTCCGGTCAGTTGGACCAGAGCGTCCAGTCAGAGCGCAGTGTGCCCAGTGAAGGGGTACAACGGCTCTATTTCGTGGGGGCTTCTATTTAAGCCCCATGGCCGGCTATGGCTCACATCTTTGGCCATTTTCATTGACATATCAACCTTGTAAGCCTAGCCAAAGTCCTCCAACTCATCTCCATCATTGATTCATCATCATAGTGAGATTGGGAGTGAATCCAAGTGCATTGCTTGAGTGATTGCATCTAGAGGCACTTGGTGTTCGTGTTTCGCTGTGGATTTCACTTGTTACTCTTGGTGGTTGCCGCCACCTAGACGGCTTAGAGCAGCGAGGATCGTTGAGCGGAGGGTGGTGATTGTCTCCGGCTCCGATCGTGGTGATTGTGAGGGGTTCTTGACCTTTCCCCGGCGGAGCACCAAAAGGTACTCTAGTGAATTGCTCGTGGCTTGTGTGACCCTCATCTTGTGTTGGTTGTGCGGCACCCTATTGATGGTTTGGCGTGTGAAGCCAATTAGCGCATGAACCTCCAAGTGAGTGAATCGCCACAACGAGGAGTAGCTTGCCGGCAAGTAAGTGAACCTCGGTAAAAATCATTGTGTTCATCCTTTGATTCCGAGGTGATTGGTCTTCATTGTTATTCATCCTTGTGATTGATTGGTTCACTCCTCTACACGGCAATATAACTATCTTGGTCACTCTCTTTACATTATCGCAAACTAGTTGACAAACTCTTTAGCGTAACTAGTTGTGAGAACTTGCTTGATTGGTTGGTGTGGCTCTTTAGTTAGCCTTTGAGAGCACACTAACATAGGGTAGTGTCATACCTCTTGTGTGAATCGACACTATCTAAATTAGAATTGTGGTAGGTGGCTTGCATTTTGAGTAGGCTAGCGCAACACTTTGCTTCGCCTCATAATTGTCTAACTATTTTGTTAAATGTTGTTGTAGAAATTTTATTAGGCTATTCACCCCCCTTTAGCCATTAGGACCTTTCAAGTGGCATCGGAGCCGAGGTCCCTATTATTTGAGGCTTAACAACCTTCGGTGTTAAAATGACTCAAATCAACAATACCAAGAAGCCACCCCAATTTGATGACATAAATTATCCTTATTGGAAGTCAAAGATGACCACACATATCAAGTCAATCAATAGAAAGGTGTGGAAGGTGGTAGAAACCAAAATTAAGATTGGTGATCTGGATAATCCCACCGCGGCCGAAGAAGTACTTCTCCAAAACAATAACATTGCTCTAAGTGCTATTCATGATACAATTGATGAGAGAATATTTGAGCAAATCAAGAATATTGAGATGGCTCATGAGGCTTGAAAGAAGTTGGAAGAATCATTTGAGGGCACTCAAGCCGTGAAGGGTGCAAAGGCATACATTCTCAAAGAGAAGTTTGCAAGCTTCAAGATGAAGGATGATGAGAGTGTGCCAGAGATATTCCATAGGCTTCAAGTGCTTATCAATAATCTCAAAGCACTTGGAGAAGAAGTGAAGGATAAGGACTTCTCCCACAAGTTCTTGAGATGCTTAGCCTCAAGATTTGATACATTGGTCACTATTCTAGTGAGAAGTGGTTTGGACACCATGACACCAAATCAAGTGTTGGGAGATATAATGACCGATGATACTTATAGAGATGATGATGAGAAGGAAGAAAAAAAAGGAGAAGAAAGATGAGAAGAAGGATGAGAAGAAGAAGAGTGTGGCATTCAAAGCCACATCATCCAAGGGCAAAGCAAAGCAAAAAACATCAAGTGAAGAAGATGAATCATGGGATGATGATGATGATAAGAAGATGGCTTTATTTGTCAAGAGATTTGGCAAGTTCATGGTGAAGAAGGGCTACCGTGCTAGAAGAAAGAAGTCTTCATCCAAGAACAAAGAAGAGTCAAGATGGTGCTTCAAGTGTGGAAGCAAAGATCATCTTATTGCTCAATGCCCATACAATAGTGACAATGATGATGACAACAAGAAGAAAGAGAAGAAGGACAAGATGGCCTTTAAGAAGAAGAAGGATGGTTCCTATGTAGTCACTTGGGATAGTGATGCTTCCTCAAGTGATGATGATGATGATAGTGATGATCACAAGACCATCAAGAAGAAGGTTCTTGCAAGCATTGCCATCAATAAGAAGCCTTCTCTCTTCGAATTTTCATCATGCTTCATGGCTAAGGCCACTAAGGTACAATCTTGTGATGATGAAAGTGATAAAGAACATGTTAATGATAATGAACATGAAAATGAAAATGATAATGATAATGATGATGATGAACCTACTAAGGATGAATTATTTGATATGCTAGAAGATGTTAAAGAACACTTTGATATTAAGAGAAGGGAATGCAAGAGCTTGAATAAAGAGGTAAAAGCCCTTAAGCAAGCCCTTGATGAGCTCAAAGCAACTCATGAGAAGCTAGAGGAAGCCCATAAGAATCTTGGCAAGGCTCATAAAAGGCTTGAAAAAGCCCATTCCACTTTGCTTAATGAACAAGATAAAAAGAAGCATGTTGAAACTTGTGATATAAGTGTAACTTGTGATTTAATTGATACATCACTATCTATGCCTATCATTGTTGCTACTACTAACCCTTCTTATAGCACTTCCACTTCTACCTCATCTAGTAGTGAAGGTCTCACTTTTGATGCCTCACTAGTGGTTGAGAATGAGAATCTCAAGAAGGAGGTCACTAAGCTCACTCACACCTTAGCTAAGGCTTATGGTGGTGAGGACCGCTTGCTTATGTGTTTGGGTAGCCAAAGAGCTTCTCTCTACAAAGAGGGATTGGGCTATACCCCTAAGAAAGGCAAGGCGACCTTTGCTCCTCACAAGACCAGTTTTATAAAGAACAATAGTCGGTTTTGCACTAGTTGCAAGCAAGTGGGTCATAAAAAGCAAGAATGTAAAAATAAGAGCAAAAATGCTAATGTATCCTCCATTAAGCTTGATTCATGCTATATGCTTACTAAGGGTACAAATGGTGTAAAGGCTAAGTTCATTGGTAAACTATGGATGGGCTCAAAGAAGAAAGCCATTTGGGTGCCAAAGAGCTTAGTAACTAACCTTCAAGGACCCAAGCAAGTTTGGGTACCTAAAAAGAATTGATCTTCTTTTATAGGTCAATTATAAAGCTAGAGGAAGGTATTGGGTTCTTGATAGTGGATGCACTCAACACATGACCGGTGATGTAAGAATGTTCAACTCAATCAACACCAATGGCAATGATGGTTATGATAGTATCATATTTGGTGATAATGGCAAAAGCAAGGTCAAAGGGCTTGGTAAGATTACAATATCCAATGACTTGAGCATATCAAATATGTTGCTAGTAGAAAGCTTGAACTTCAATTTGCTATCCATGGCACAATTATGTGATCTTGTATTCAAATGTATATTTAGGATAGATGATGTAGAGATCATAAGTATAGATGGCTCTAACTTGATCTTCAAAGGCTTTAGATATGAGAATCTATACTTGGTTGATTTCAATGCTAGTGAAGCTAGATTATCTACATGCTTGTTCACTAAGTCTAGCATGGGTTGGTTATGGTATAGAAGGCTTGGTCATGTTGAAATAAAATAATTGAATAGATTGGTTAAGCATGACTTAGTTAAAGGCTTGAAAGATATTGTGTTTGAAAAGGATAAGCTTTATAGCTCTTGTCAAGTCGACAAACAAGTTGGAAACACCCATCCTAAGAAAAGCATGATGAGCACTAGTAAAGTATTTGAGTTATTGCACATGGATTTGTTTGGGCCAACACAATACACTAGTATCGGTGGTAACAAATATGGATTTGTAATAGTAGATGACTACACTAGATACACATGGGTATTCTTTCTAGTGGACAAAAGTGATGTATTTGCAATATTCAAATCATTTATCAAAGACATTCACAATGAGTTTGAAACAACCATCAAGAGAGTTAGAAGTGACAATAGTAGTGAGTTCAAGAACACTAGAATTGATGAATTGTGTGATGAATTTGGAATTAGACATCAATTCTCGGCCAAGTACACACCACAATCAAATGGCCTTGTTGACAGAAAGAATAGAACACTCATTGATATGGTAAGGTCTATGCTTAGTGAATACAATGTGAGTCAATCTTTTTGGGCCGAAGCTATCAACACGGCTTGCTATTGTAGCAACCGCCTCTATTGTCACCGATTGAAAGAAAAGACACCATATGAGCTCTTGAATGGTAGAAAGCCCAATATTGCATATTTTTGGGTCTTTGGTTGCAAATGCTATATCTTGAAGAAAGACACAAGATTGGGCAAGTTTGACAAGAAATGTGATGAAGGATTCCTACTTGGCTATTCCACCACAAGCAAAGCATATAGAGTTTGGAATTTGGATAGTGGTACTCTTGAGGAGGTTCATGATGTTGAATTTGATGAAACCAAGGGTTCACAAGTAGAAGATGAAAACTTGGAAGATGTTAGAGGCATTCCACTCTCAAATGCCATGAAGAACATAGATATTGTTGAATTGAGGCCTAGGCAAGTGAATGATGATGAAGATGATCAAGTGCAAGTGCTCTCCAACTCAAGTGTGCAAGATGATACAAATCAAGTTAGTGCAAGTGACTCTCATGACAATAAACAAGATCAAGTGGCTAGTACATCATCTCAACCCAATGATCAAGCAAGTGCAAGCAATCAATTTCCAATCCTCCAACCAACCAATATTGCAAGAGATCATCTGTTGGACACTATAATTGGAGATATTTCAAGAGGTGTACAAATAAGATCAAGATTGGCATCATTTTGTGAACACTTCTCATTTGTGTCATCCATTGAACCAAAGAAGGTAGATGAAGCTTTAAAGGATGTTGATTGGGTGAATGCTATGCATGAAGAATTGAATAACTTCACAAAAAAATCAAGTATGAGAACTAGTAGAGAGACCAAAGGGACACAATATGATTGAAACTAAATGGGTCTTTAGAAACAAGCAAGATCAAGATGGGATAGTAGTAAGGAACAAAGCAAGATTGGTAGCACAAGGCTATACACAAGTTGAAGGTCTTGACTTTGGAGAAACATATGTCCCGGTTGCTATATTAGAAGCAATTAGAATCTTGCTAGCCTATGCTTGTGCCCACAACATCAAGCTCTATTAAATGGATGTTAAGAGTGTATTTCTCAATGGTTATATCAATGAAGAAGTATATGTTGAGCAACCTCTCGGTTTTGAAGATGATAAAAAGCTCGACCATGTGTACAAGTTGAAGAAAGCATTGTATGGCTTGAAGCAAGCACCTAGAGCATGGTATAAGAGATTAAGGGATTTCCTACTCTCTAAAGGGTTCACAATGGGCAAGGTTGACACCACTCTTTTCATCAAGAAGATTAGAAAAGATCTATTTGTGTTGCAAATATATGTTGATGATATCATATTTGGATCAACCAATCAAGAATTTTGTGATGAGTTTGGAAAGATGATGGCTAATGAGTTTGAGATGTCCATAATTGAAGAATTGAGTTACTTCCTTGGTCTTCAAATCAAGCAATTGAAGAATGGTACATTTGTGAGTCAAGGCAAGTACATCAAGGACATGATCAAGAAGTTTGGAATGATTGATAGCAAAGTCATTAGCACACCAATAGGAACCAATGGCAACTTGGATAGTGATGCAAGTGGAAACATGGTGGATCAAAAGTTGCATCGGTCTATGATTGGAAGCCTACTCTATGTGACCGCATCAATGCCGGATGGCATGTTTAGTGTATGCATGTGTGCAAGATTTCAAGCCTCACCAAGAGAAAGTCATTTGAAGGCTACAAAGAGGATATTGAGGTACTTGAAGCATACACCAAATATTGGTTTGTGGTATCCCAAAGGAGTAAAGTTTGAGCTAGTTGGTTACTCCGACTCGGATTATGTGGGATGCAAGGTTGAAAGGAAGAGCACATTAGGCACATGTCAATTGTTGGGATTATGCGGCCAAAAGTTTTAGTTTAAAAAAACCGACTGTGTTAGATTTAAAATTAGTTTCCAAAAAGTGTTAAAATTAAAAAAAAATTCTTCAATTGCTTGGATCCATCCGTGTAGGCTTGTTTAGAACAATGCAAAGAGCAGTGTGTGT
The DNA here is from genome assembly GCF_019320115.1 of Miscanthus floridulus. NCBI lineage: Eukaryota > Viridiplantae > Streptophyta > Magnoliopsida > Poales > Poaceae > Miscanthus > Miscanthus floridulus. The sequence continues at coordinate 48,974,529 of NC_089589.1, forward strand.
GCGCGCGCATGCCAATGCATGACTATATTATTAAGGCACGTACAAATTGGGAAAAATAAGGACAATATTACATACAGAGTGATAAATCGTGCTACGGTGGTAATAACACACACAGTATATAGCTAGATGTTTTCTCTAGACAGGCAATCGCCACTAAGGTGACATTTGGTTTAGCAAACGAGGGAGGATGGGTTGGAGTCATCCCAGTTTTGCTGGTGTTTGGTCGAGGAGTGAGAGAGAGTTATTCCGAGATGGATATATTTCCTTTAGATTTAGAGCAACCCTATTCCCTAAAAATCATATGTAGGCAGTGGTTCCACTTCCATGAAGTCATATGTTCATCCACGCTATCAGCCTAGGTCGACTTCTGCTGTCAAGACCGAGTTGGATCCGTTTTGCGTGGATTTGCGAGGGATCTTTACCCCCCCCGTATCCCCTCTACATGTGAGAGGTTCATGACCAATCGAGGTATCCTATCGATCAACAACACATATATTTTATCGTTTTGCCTTTTCTTTCTCGTTTTTGCCACAATCTCTTCCAACCTGATATATGTTGTTCTATAAGCTTTTTGATGGTGTTTGTGGGTATTTTTGGTGCCCTTGCCCATCTAAAGAAATAAACTCTAGTTGTGCCCCTCGAACGAGCTCCTTGGGAGGCGTTTTGAAGTTTTTCGCTGAGGCTAACCTGTTGAAACTAGCCTAGGTCGATCTCTACCTCACTGCAATATTGATTCTCGAGTGTTTTGTACGTCCTTCGTGCAATCCGGGCATGATAGCCCTTTGATCTGCCCGTGCACCCAAATATTTTCTGTTTTTAAGAAGTCAAATGAAACCTAAGTTTGACCACATATATTGAATATACTAATATTTATGGTGTCTAATTAGTGTTATTAGATTATTTATGGGACATATTTATAACAAACATATTTATTATTTAGAGATGTAAATGGTTACAATATTTTTTATAAACGTGGTCTAACTTAAAAAATGACTTTGTCGGCAATATTTTACAAATATAGAATGTCTTTGTCGGTTGAACTATTTCTAGCTTTTTTTTTTAGTTTATTTTAATCTATTTTCTCTCATAAAATACTATTAAATTATCTGGAAGTGGATCAACCGAACAGCCCCTTTGTGCCGGGGACTAGCTAACAGACCATGCATTAATTTGGCACGCAGTGGACTGATGGGCACATGACAGGAATGCACCAACCGTAGGTATAGCTAGGGGAATCTTGGCAGCAGGATCTGTTCGACTGGGGGCTGATTTAGATTGCAAGTTTTTTCACTCTCTCTATCACGTTAAATCCTTGGACACATGTATAGAGTATTAAATGTAGATAAAAAGATAACTAATTACACAGTTTGATTGTAAATTATGAGACGAATCTTTTGAGCCTAGTTAGATCATAATTGGACAATAATTGTCAAATACAAACGAAAGTGCTACAGTGCCAAATACTGATTCCTAACCTCAATCTAAACAAAGCTGATAAATCAGCTTATCAGATATAGTATAATATTTTTTTCTTAATAAATTAACTGTATAAATGAACGCAGGCGACTTATATACCGGCCGAAGAGAGCCTTAGCTACGTCAGTGGAGTAGTTCTCTGACGACGATGAGTACTGCTAGCTAGCACGACGTGCAGTGTGTAGCGTTGCCATCACCGCTGCCCGTGTGTCTCCAGGTTGTGCACGCAGCGCTAGCTATAACGACGACAGAACCTGCATGCATGCATGTACTCTACTTTAGTAACTTTCTCATGCACGTACGTATAACAACAATATAATATACGTATACGTACGTACCATGTTGACTGTTGCCGTGCACAAGTATGGATACGTGTTTCACGGATGCATGCCTTTTGTGCTCTCTCACTCTCTCTCTCTCACGTGTATATATGTTGAGAGTGTCTTCAACAACCGTTACGCAAAATATAAGACCCAATTTATATTTAGATAGCGCTACAGGTGAAGGGTTCAGTATCTATTTTTTTATCTTCTCCAACAATAAGACCTAAAAGAGAACCATTTCTGCAAATAAGTCTCAACGAGAGAGGATACTCAGATTTGGGTTATACCTCTCATGATACTCAAAATGAGTCTTCTATATAAATACTCTGTTAGAGGCTATAGGTATTCTGTTGTAGACCCATTTTGGGTTTGAGTCTATTGATGCTCTCTCCAATGGATGATTCATATGGAGACCCAAACCAAAAATGGGTCGTAGATGGTACTGTATCAGCCTCCAAGAAAATACGTATATGCGAGATCTATTTTGGGTTACAACAAAGGCACGACCCCAATATGAGAATCATCTTTTCTAGAGACTTATTTGTAGAAATGGTTCTCTTTTAGGTTCTGTTGTTGGAGAAAACAAAAAAAAGATATTAAACTCTTTAACTGTAGCGCTACATAAAGCCCTTGTTTAGTTCCACTCCAACTTTCAAAAAGTTGCTACAGTACCTGTCACATCGATTGTTTGCGGCCCGTACATGGAGCATTAAATGTAGACGAAAAGAAAAACTAATTACACAGTTTGGTGGGAAATTGCGAGACGAACGTTTTAAGCCTAATTGGTCCATGTTTGAATACTATTTACTAAATAAAAATGAACGTGCTACAGTAGTCCCAAAATCCAAAATCCTGGAACTAAACAAGGGCAAACATGATAAGTGTCGTGGAGACAGCATGAGTGAGAAGAGAGAATTTGGCGCCTTGGCGTCGTGCAGAGGCAGTGACTAGACTACAGTCTGTGCCCGTGTCGTGGACTGGAGGCATGCATGGACGAGCGCAAGCCTCGACAGCGACTGTGCTCCCACAGTAGGCCGGCGTGTAGCTACTCGTAGATACTAGGCTGCAACGCCTGACGTCTGCTGCTCTCATGCATTGCTGCGCTGCACGTACTACATCATGTGTGTGAGAGAGCGCGTCAGAGGCTCAGAGCGACGACGATGTGCACCCGGTGCCGTCACCTGTGCCTGCTGCGGCCTGTGTCTCTGGCTGGCTGCCCTGCCTTGCTGCTGCCTGCGTGCTCGCCTGTGTCTGTGTGTGCATGTATTGCACTCCAACGCTTCGCACGAGTGCTGATGCTGATACTATAGGCTAGAGAAGAGAACAAGAAGCAACAGGCAGAAAGCCAACAAGCATCATCGCGCATGGAGAAGCTAACCCGTGCGAAAGTATTCGGCAGGCAGCAGCGCATGCAGGGCAGAGCAGGCATTCACGGATAGATTCCCCCATCCTCGTCCTGTGATTATTATGATATCAAGTATCAGATTCCCTCTCGTATTCTTCCCAGAATCCCAGGTGCTCCTCTCGTCTTGGTGAGTGTGCGCGCTACTACTCCTTCCAGCTAACCTTGCCTGTAGCATGGCTTTTTGGATAGTAAGACCACTCTTAATGGGGATTTCATATAATTTTATGGGCATTAAATATGCTGATATGGCACTTTCTTAACGAAGAGAGAAGATAAAAGTTCCGTGGGAGTAAAGAGAGTTTTATGGGGATGAAACTCTTCTGCACTGTTTGCAAAATATGAGTGTGTTAGAAACTGAGAGATGAAACCCGCACTGAGACTGGCCTAACAACGTACCGTAATCTCCCGGTGTTTTCGTAGCCTTCTGCATCATTGTCGTCCTTGATGTGAGCGAGGGGAATTAAAAAATGGGCATGCATGAATGTTAACTTTTTTTTTTTAAATGAACATGCATGTCTAGAAGTTAGCAAGGAGTGTGCATGACTGCAGGCTCGCGTGGTGGAGGAATCAACGGCGTCTGCAAGGAGACATTCCACAACGTGAGGCAGTCATCAGTGAATGGTGGCTAGCTAAGCTAGCCCTGTCATCAACAAGCATTCAAGCTCGTCTGGAAAGTCACTAGTACGACTGTACTCAACTAGTATTAGCTTGGAACTAACTAACACATCACAGAGTCACTGCAGCTAGCATCTGGATAACGTTACATATGCTAGGAGGGAGTATGTCTTTGTTTGTTCTTTAACAACACATTACCAAAACGTTACAGTTGTACTGGTTTTACATTCCGCTAATCCCTAGCTACACCCACCTCACGCATCACATCCTGAAATACGGAGCAGCGCGCGTAGTACCCAACCCAATAGCAATAGCATTTTTTCGAGTCAAACGAAGCGCAGAATGCGCTGTCATGCGTCCTGCCTCTTGCATTGCCTACTGTACGCACGCAGGAGTACCGGTCCTACGCACAGTATTGGCCGGCCGGCCGCGCTGGCCACCGTGCATTCCGCATTGCATGCAACCAGAGCGCCTGACGGCTCAGGGACGCGACACGTCGGGATCCGGGCCCCTCTGCAGCATGCGCTCCCGACCAGTCACGCATCAACGACCAACGGAAAAGGGTTCCGCTCTCCCGCCACGTTCGCTTGAGCTACTTTTCGACATTTCTGTCTTACAAACGAGGAGTACTCCTTTACGATCCAGCGATATATAAACCAGCCTGTTCGGTTGGTTGATTCATATTGTTGCTGGTTCGTAAAAAAGTACTGTTAGCTGATTTGTGTGGAAGAAAAATACTGTTCTAACTAAAAATTTACAATCATTTACGACGAGCCAAAACCAAACGAACATGCTGAAATCAACGGACCGTTGGGCGCACAAACTCAATTTTAGCATAAGCTAACGAGTGCGTACAAACTCAACCAACGGACCGCTGGGCGCATACACAAGCTCTGCGTGCAGCAGCAGAGCTATTCCTAGCTTTTTCATGCAGCACGAAGAATTGGTACTATACCTAAGGTGCCGTTTCAGTCACATGGGATTCTAAAATCTATTCCCTCTACGGCTTGTTTAGACAGGGACAGGTACCGGTAAGATCACATCCTAACCGTCTATTCTTTACGTCTCATTTAATCCTAGCCATTTATTCATTTTTCTTTCTCTATCCCACACCCTATATTCTTGTATCCAAACGCCACCTTAGTATAAATTGTGAGTTATTTTTAATTTTTTTAAATGCATAGCTTTTGCTTTGTACAGGGTTACTAAAACATTTATTAGAGATGGGCAAATCGCATTTTCATACGTAGGCAACCAGCCCAACTCTAACTAAACGGCACTGCAATTGCGGTTAACAGACGCGGGCAAAAATACCCACCTCTAAAAGTCGATTACAACAAACAAACAAAAAAGTCACCGAGTTTGAAACTTAGCACATTGATGAGCCCAGCATTGAGCGCACTGTCGCGCCTCTACCGTGCTCCCTCCACCAGATCGCCACCTTGCCTCAATCAACCGTCGTCTCTTCACCTCGATCCGCCGTTGTGGCTCCTCTGCTGCCTCCTCTGCCGTCACAAACCAGTAGCTTCTGGTGGCCGTGGCGGATCCAGGCACATCGGGATCACCTGTGCTAGGCCCGCCTCATCGTGGAGCACCCGCACCGGCTCCGTAGCGGCCCAAGATGCCCTCCTTGCTGCCGCCCGAAGCTGGCCTGTGGGCGAAGAAGAGAAGCTGCCAAACTGTCAATTAGAAAGAAGGAAAATATGATTTGTTGTTATGGTGGGCTTTGCTCGTCTAGATTCCATTCGGCAGCGAGAAACATTTCACTAGAATCATAGCCAAACACTATAAAGAGAGAAATGTGTTTTATAGAGGATCATTTGAAACCGATTCTCGTTTTTTTTTTACTAGTTCAGAGCAACACTCAAAACCCTGGTTTTCCTTATTCTGGTTCTAGTTTCAAGAATCTAGCGAGCTAGCCAAACTATTTTCACAAAGTGATTCTGACTGAGTAGAGAAACGTTTCTAGACGAATACGGATCCCCACCAACCACACTCTTAAGTTCAGGGTTTGACAAGGATGCTCACATTTCTCCAAATAATTTGTGCTTGCACAATTGCACTGTGCTACGCTCCCCGTTTTAATTTGCTGCCTTGCTAGCTCGGGGCCATGCTCTGCAAGCAAGCCCTGCACTGCCACTGATGCAGTGCATTTCCTAGCTCTCTGCAGGTGGGTCCCCCTGGCCACTGTCATGGAGCTGGGCCCCTCGTGGTGGCCACTAGGCCAGCACACGCATCTTCCCGAGATCGATATGCATCATCCTCATCCTCTCATCCATCGGGCGGGCTACGTACCACACGCTCTAAGTCGCTGGCCGGCAGGCATGCACATCCGCGCGGACCACGGCGGCGCCATGGATGCGTATACCGATGGAGATGGGACGTCGATGGACGGATGGACGTCGACATCGACCAGAGCTCCGTGCCTGCCTCAGCCGATGGAGCCGATGATGACCGGAGGTGCATGGCGCCGCCGTCGGCTTTGTTGCCTTGTTGGCATCGGGCCGTGGGCCGGGGCGCATGACGTGAAACCCTCGCAGACGGCTTTGTTCCGTCCCAAAATATCTATTATTTTGATAAAATATATATTAAAAAATATTAATATTTAGGGTACATATTTGATAGTTTTTAATAAATTTATTTAAAGATATAAATATTACACGTATTTTATATAAATCGAGTTAAATTTATCACACGAAAATCAAAAGCGATAAATAATTTAGGCACAGAGAGAGTAGAGGATTCATGGCTGTGTTTACTTCGCGAAATTTAAGAATTTGGTTATGGTAGCACTTTCGTTTTTATTTGGCAATTAATGTTCAATCATGGACTAATTAGGCTCAAAACGTTCGTCTTGCGATTTTCAACCAAACTATGCAATTAGTTTTTTTCGTCTATATTTAATGCTCCATACACGTATCGCAAGATTCGATGTGATATCTGCTGTAGCATTTTTTGGAATTTTTTTTTAAACTAAACATAGCCAAGTCGATCATCGATCGTCGAAGAATCCCATCACAGTCAATCCATCCGGCGCTTTGCACGATCTGATCTTTGCTGCCATGGCCGAGATGCTCGTATCGTACGTAGCGGCAGCCGGCAGGGTAAGGTCGACATCCATCTGCCAAGCGAGAGACAGAGAGAGACTGCGTGTCTTCCAAAGGTAGGAGAGACGGTGAGATAACTTGTATTCCGTATTGTGTACCTGTCAAAATGTGGGCCAGTCCACTGCTGGCCACGTACGGTTCGGCTCTAAGAGCATAAAATTTTGAGGCCCGGGCCCGGCCCAAGAATCCAAAAGGACCGGAGTGGATTTTCTTTTTCTGTGTTGGGTACTTGGGTATGAGTGGGTTGGGACGCTCCATTCCTGGGCCTGCGCATGCGGCGATCGAGCCCAACAAGCAATTGGCATGCTGCCTCTATGCTCTCTCCTCCGTCTCTACCCCACGACAGAACCCCCACCAACAGAAATCCCCACTCGCTTCGCACATCGCGGCTTCATCGCGTTGGGCACTTGCGCCGCCCGCTTCCACTGCGCCTCGCCGCTGCACGCCGCGCGGCGTACCCATCTTGCTCCACGCCGCATCTACCGCCATGCCGCGCCCACTCCTCTAGAACCTCGTCGAGCCGGCGTGGTCAACGAATCAGACGTCTTCGGTGGCGCGGGGGATGACAATGACGACCTCCTCTGGGCGCTCATCAACGCGGACCTCCCTGGCGGGGACCTCGACGCTGGCATGTGGAAGCTCCTGGCGGTCACGGCGCTCTCCTTCGCCGGCTTGCCCGCGCTGCTCGGGTACCTCGTCCAAGCAGCAAGGTGACATTTGCGTAGCTCATGTTGCAAGCTTATATTTCAAGTGTTTCGGATGTTTTATCTGAATGTTGCAAGTGTTTTGCACATGTTGCAATGGCTATACACTTATGTTTCAAGTATATGTTCCAAATATTTTATTTGTTTTTCATACTTTCGTTGCAAGTGTTTCATCTGGATGTTGCATATGTTTCACACATATGTTGCAAGTATTTTATCTAGATGTTGCATATGTTTGCAATGGTTTTCAAGAGTTTTCAAGTGTTTCAGATGCATGTTTGTAAGTGTTTCAGCAGTTTCATACGTATGTTGCAAGTGTTTCATCTATATGTTTTAAAAGTAGATCGAGATGTTGCACCGTTGTAATGTGACCCACCTTGCCACGAGCGCCTATTTGCAGCTGCTTGGGTGTCGTGCATGCGCGTGGGGGAGCTGAGGCATGGAGCGGTGCTCGGCAGCAGGCACAGAATGCGGAGGGCGATGGCGTCAGGGGCGCAGGCAGTCCCGCACGGCATGCGGGTGCGGCAAGTGAAGGGGGCGTGGGCATCCGAACATAGGCGCGAAGTGGGGGCGTAGGGCTTGTTTGGTTGCCGACCACCGATTGCCACGCCTAAAGATAGGCACGCCACGGTAGCTTAGGCGGGTGTTTGGTTCTAACCGAAGCAAGGCTCGCTACACTCCAGCCACAGTACTCGCCACCGTTTTCTACGTCGATTGTGCGGCGTGTTTTTCCTCCGCCTCCGCCTCCCGCCACAAACTCCGCCACAGCGTCATCCCTTCTCCTGCTATGCGGCCACCCTGCCATCAACGCTCGCCCCTTCACCATGAGCCCGTCCGCGGCGGCCACCGGCTGCACGGGGCCCAGCACACCACGGCACCGCGCCCAGCCACACTTGGCGGATCAGAGTTGAAGATGACTGCAGGGCACGGCTGCTGCCTGGTCCTGGCGCGGCCGCCGCTCGTCCGTGTCCCTTCCGGCGCCGGCCACTTCCCAAGTGGTGGGGTAGAACTGGACTCCTGCCTGAGCTGTGTGAGCTCTGGTGACCGACGATGGCGGATGGAAGGCCATGGAGAGCGGCAGAGCGCGCACAGTGGCAGCAACTTGGACGGCCATGGATGGCGCATGCAGTTGAGGCGTTTGGAAGAGGAGAGAGAGAATGAGGTGCCGTGTGCCACGACGTGTGGTGGAGGGGTGGGTGAACGGATAAGGTTGAGGAGAGAATATTTACTCGAGAAAATCCTCTGTGAACATGAAGGTTAACTGGCCGTTTTTTCTTTAAAAAATAAATCTACGAATACAATAGAAAATACAGTATAAAATATAGTTTTGATATATATTATTATTTTGTTTTGATTAGTATAATATAGTTTCCTAATTATCTATATTAGTCTTAATTTTCATGTTTACTTTTGGTTCATTAGAAACACCATGCAAATTTGTGATCTAAACCATATGTGGCAATTTTGTCAAATTTATGTGGCAACCATCCAAACAACAGCCACATAATTTTGCCACAGTTTAGTAACGAACCAAACGCTTTCATTTTGCTAACCTTAGGCGTGCTAAAATGTGGTCGGCAACCAAACAAGCCTGCAGTTTCCAGGGAGCAGTAGACGCCGGTGTCAGGCGCAGAAATGTACTGCACCATAGGCATATGCGGACGTCCCCGTTCTTTTTTTTTTTCAAAAACGGTGAGAACACCGATGCTCACGTACACAAACAAGCCGAGTATTTGCTAAAACATGTTATGCATGAAAACATGTTGAACCTAATTTGTTTATGGAATAATTGTGCCATGCAGATAGCTCTACAAAAAGAAATTAAAATTTTCTGTTTCTGGCTTAGTTTCTCACCGACATGGCGACATATATGGGTCTGGACTAACCTCAGTGTGATAAACGAGTACAAATAAGTATGTCAGGGAAGTAATAACCTAGCTATTTATACTGAACTGTCTATATATCTGTTCTAGTTTGAGTTATCAAAGGTCCCAAAAAGCAAAAGAAAAGTGCTGCTTAGCGTAAGTTAGTTTAATTTCTAAATTAAATTTGGAAAACACGAGAAACGAAATCACACATAGAAGAACTTATTAAGCTTGGATTTGGCTGTAACTAGTAGTTACATAGCTATATATAGTCCAAACATTTTCCTTAATTATGTGAATAAATCTTACAATTACTAGTTGGAGCCACCAGCCTCCATGTTAATCCTCATGGATTGATTATAGAGAAAGAGAATAATCATATAAATTCTCAAAAACATCATTTAGACTCTTTAAATTTTCATCTAAATTTCAACTGTTATGAAAACATAAAGTAACCTTTATATATGCCTCTAATTAAGTCACTACATAAAGAGCTATTAATATTTAAAAAAACTAAAAGTAAGGTAAACATAAATATTGTGTGCCATTTTACATGTCAAGTGCAAGGACCTTCCAATTAGTCATACTAAATCAAGCTAACATCTACTGACCAGTCGATTTAATACAACAAATCTGACTGTACCTGAAATCACACCATACTTGTCATCCACTATGCGCAGAATTCTCTGGATCTGTCACACATGAGAACATCACATAGCTCGCACAAGTTTACATCATTTAGTTCATCATAGACTTAGTTTGACCATCAAACACCACAGCAGAAGTCTACAAGTACGATTGTCTTAAGATACATTTCATGGTCCATGCCAAAACCACGAGTTATATATGACGCTCATGCCCTACTACTCCCACTCAACATAGGGTCTGGGAGTGTAATAAAGTAGCCATACACAGGGGGACATCTTACCTGCAACAACTTAAAGTAGCACCATGGGTGTAATAATTATATTATGTAGGACTTACCCAAATAACAATCAAAGGAATATGCATTGAGGCTATAGCAAGATAAACAAAGTGAGTTTGCATGAAAATTTTACACATAATCACTACTATAGAAAAAGTGTGTTTTTGCCAACGCCATTTTCACTGCCGGTTCTATTAAAACTGACGATGATAATGGTTTTTACTGCTTATTTGTGGCTTGAACCGGAGGTGAAAACTAACCTCAAGTATATATACACCCAAATCATAGCCGCATCTCTATCTCTTTCCCTCACCCCCACCCGTCGGCTCTCTCTCTCCCTCTCTGCCTCTCCTCCTCCCCACCTCCCCTCCAACGGTGATGGCACGACCTAGGGTGTCGGGTATCGTTATTAGGGATACTCAAAGCAAGGAAGTTAGCGCCCACGCTGACTCCCCCGGATGGCTCGAGACGTATTAAAAGGTCTCGTCCGACCCCTTGGGTGCTGGCTCCATCTCGCCCGACCCCTTGGGTGCGGGCTCTGTCTCGCCCGTCCCCTCGGGTGCGGGCTCTGTCTCGCCCGATCCTAAGGCCGCGGGCTCTGTCTCGCCCGACCCTGCAGGTGTGGGCTCCATCTCGCCCAACCTTAAGGCCGCGGGCTCCGTCTCGCCTAACCCCTCGGGCGTGGGCTCCATCGCGCCCGACCTTAAGGCCATGGGCTCTGTCTAGCTCGACCCCTTGGGCTCGTGCTCCGTCTCGCCCGACCCCAAGGCTGTGGGTTCCGTCTCTCCCAAGGTCACGGGCTCGGTCTCGCCCGACCCCTCGGGTGCGGGCTCTGTCTCGCCCAACCTTAAGGCAGCGGGCTCTGTCTCGCCCGACCCCTTGGGCTCGTGCTCCGTCTCGCCCAACCCCAAGGCCACGGGTTCCATCTCTCCCAAGGTCGCGGGCTCCGTCTCACCTGACCCTAAGGACGCGGGCTCCGTCTCGTTCGACGGGGACCCATACCGCCGCCAAGCACTCTAGGTCCAAGCGTATGGGCTTGGGACAAAACTCTGACACCAGAGAAAAAGCTAGCATGCCTCGATGTAACCCGTGGCCATGACAGGCCATACCTAGCGATTCACATCAAGAGCAGTGTCGGGCGTGCCAGTACTGTTCTGTCTAATCCTCGTACGGACATTGACATGCGCGTTAGTTCACCACGACGTCCACCGGGACGGAGTGGAACGCCATGACCGGCATATGACGCCTGCATATGGCGCCAATGATGAACAGGGCCATGACATAGAGCCATCCCTATTGACATCTACAGGATTGGCAGGACCCGCATGAAGAAGAAGAAGAAGGATCCAACGATACTAGAAGCCTTCTTCTCTCTCTCATTCTTCTCATTTTCCTCCTCTGTAACCCGCGCTTTACCTTAGCCTATAAAAGGGAAAGCAAGGTGCCCCTATCAGGGGATCCAGACAAGAGAAAAAAACACAAGAGCACAACATAAGCACACAGCTGAACGGCAATCGAGCTCTCAGCACCTGTTCACTCCGTCCACCAGAGACTTGGGATCCTCTCCCTCTCTCACCTGTTTGTAACCCCTACTACAAACCAAGTGTTAGTAACACAAGCAGCAGCAAACTAAACGTAGGGACATCTCACCCGAACCAGTATAAACCCTTGTGTCCTCTGAGCACACCATCCGAGCCAGACGCGTAAATACAAATTTACTCGTCGGTGGTCCAAAAACACCGACAGTTGGCACGCCAGACAGGGGTTTTTTGCATGTCTCGATGTCCACATCAGGCCTTTGATGGCTAGTCATGGCGTCAGCTGGGTCTCGGATGTGCACGTGCGCTTTGGGAACCTAGACTTCATCGTTACGATGGAGGGAGAGTTGGCGCAGGTTCCTGCCGCCGTCCAGCCTCTCCACTCCACCGGCCTCGACACAATCACCGAGGCGCTTGAGGAGCTATAGCTGCATGCATTGAAGGCTCGCACCCTCGGGAGCAACCAGCTCCTCAGCTTTGATTACGGGAGGCTAGAGCGCCAGCTCGGTGCTTTCCTGGGACCCCGACCGTCCCAAGAGGACCTGCGCCGCCTCACCTTTTAGTTCACCAACATCATCACACAGCTTATTAGAGGAGAGCTGCTCTCCCTAGAATGCCTCATTCGGAGCACCCCGACAGTGCTCCCATTTGGTCTGCGCAACGCCGCAAAGACCGTTGGCCACCATGTGGCGTAGCGCATGCCCCCATCCCCTATGAACAACGAGTTCGTGGGGATGACCGAATACATCGTGGAATCTTTCTACGACCTCCTCGTAGGAGAATCAAAGTCGCCCTCCAACTCTGACTCCAGCAGGGGGCAGGTGGAGCAGCTAAGGGTGCGGCACCAAGAGCTCAAAGAAGCATGACTCCAGCTCAAGCAGAAACATGCGAAGCTCAAGCGAGAGATCGAGTGCCACAGAGACAGTGGGCGTGCGCATGCCATGGCCCACGATGTGAACCAGAGGATCATCGAGGACGACGAAGCCCTCCCACACTTTACTTGGGCAAGTTAGAACATCGCTACCGCACTGGCCTTACTCTGATGGCTTCTAGAACCCTTGACACCCAAGGATCGTTGGGCCCATCATAAGATTCGCACGCTACTCGAGCGTGCGGTGGTGCAGCAGGCCGAGAGCTCGCTGTCTCGATAATGTGAGCTCGACGCCAGCTAGCTCATGCCCTCAGAGTGACCCAACAAGGACATGTCAGTCCACTAGGCGTAGCAAGGCAGCAGGCCGCGCGCTAATGTCCTAGTACATGACCATCTCAGCCTCCACCATGACGCGCGTGACACCTTGGATGCCCATAGATGTGCCTGCAGCAATGAGAGGGAGGAGGCTAGCCACGGCTACCACCCTCGTCGTGGCGGACGCTACGACAGCGACGAGAACCGAAACCCAAGCCCTGACTTGCCGAGACCTGAGGCCTTTGGCCAACACATCCTCAATGCCGTCTGCCCACCACAGTACTGATCGCCGACCAACATCCCAAAATACTCTAGGGAAACAAGCCCCAGACTATGGCTCGAGGATTATCGGCTTGCTTGCCAAGCCAATGGAGTGGATAGTAAGAATTTTGTTATTCACAACCTTCCATTGTTCCTGGCCAATTCAGCGCGAACGTGGTTGGAACACCTTTCGCCAAACCAAATCCAAAGTTAGGCGGACCTAAAAGAAATCTTTGTGGGAAACTTCTAGGGCACATACACATGTCCTAGGAACACATGGGATCTAAAAAACTACCGATAGAAGCCCGGGAAAACTCTTCGTGGGTACATCCGGCGCTTCTCCCTGTAGTGCAACGAGCTGCCCAACGTCGCCGATGCCGACGTCATAGGATCTTTCCTGTGTGAGACCATCTGCAAGTCCCTGGTTCACAAGCTAGGACACAAGGGCCCATGAACCAGCAAGGAGCTCCTCAACATCGCCACCAGCCACGCCTCGAGCAAGGAGGCGGTCGGGGCGATTTTTGACCGCCCCAAAGGCAAGGCCAAGCGGGACGAGGACATCAGCGGAGGCGCCTCCAACCGCCCCAACAAGAAGAAGAGCAAGCAGTAGCACGAGGGCTCGCTTGTGGACACAGCCAACCGCAAGGGGGTTAGAAGCCCACCGAGGGTACCCTGGACAACTTTGAGAAGCTGCTCGAAGGGCCGTGCCCTAACCATGCTTTCCCCATCAAGCACCTATACAATAATTGTGTCCTCATGAAGTGGTTCTTGTCCAGAGGCTCCAACAAAGGGGAGCATAGGAAGGAGCCCAAGCCGACTGTAGATGATTCCGAGGGGAAGGACAATGGATTTCTGATGCTAGATGGCTGCCTCATGATCTTCGGAGGGTCAATAGCCTATGACTCCAAGCGTCGCCAGAAGTTGGTGTGCCGTGAGGTCTATACGGCCGAGCCGGCCGAGCCATCCTTCCTCCGATGGTCGGAGTTCGCCATAACCTTTGATCGGACTGACCACCCGTAAAGTGTCCCATAGTCGAGAAGATACCCGCTCGTGGTCAACCCGATCATCGGCATGGAGCCGCTCACCAAGGTGTTGATGGATGGAGGCAGCGGCCTCAACATCATATACGCTGAAATGCTCAACGCCATGGGCATCGATCGATCACGTATCTGGCCGACTGGGGCACCTTTCCACGGCATCGTACCTAGAAAGCAGGACATGCCACTTGGGCAGATCGATCTGCCCGTCACCTTTGGGAATTTGACCAATTATAGGATGGAGACCCTTAACTTTGAGGTGGTCGGGTTCCATGAGACCTACCATGCCATCCTAAGATGTCCATGCTACGCGAAGTTCATGGCCATCCCCATCTACACCTATCTAAAGTTGAAGATGCTAGGGTCCATGCGTGGTCATCACCATCGGCACCTCCTTCTAGCGCACCTACAAGTGTGAGGTCGAGTGCTACGAACATGTTGCGGCAATTGTCGCCTCCAAAGAGCTTGTAGACATCAGGGAGGAGGTTGTCGAAGAAGCGCCCGACCCCAAGCGGTCAGCCAGGTCTTTCGAGCCAGCTGAGGGCATCTTTGCGTGGAAACCCTCAGACATGCCAGGCATTCTGAGAGAAGTCACCGAGCACACCTTAAGGATTAGGCTAGGCTCCAAGCCAGTGAAGCAGCGCCTGCGTCGCATCGATGAGGAGTAACGCAAGGCCATCGCCGAAGAGATTGTGAAGCTTTTGGTAGTCGGATTCATCAAGGAAGTATACCACCCCAAGTGGTTGGCCAATCCCATTCTTGTACGAAAAAAGAGTGGGAAATGGAGAATGTGCATTGACTACACGGGTCTCAACAAAGCATCTCCAAAGGATCTGTTTCCTTTGCCACGCATAGACCAAGTAGTTGACTCGACCTTAGGCTATGAAACCCTTTGCTTCCTTGATGCATACTCTGGGTACCATCAAATCATGATGAAAGAGTCCAACCAGCTCATGACATCATTCATCACCCCGTTCGGATCATTCTACTACGTCACAATGTCATTCGGCCTAAAAACATGGGGGCTACGTATCAGCGTTGTATGCTCAAGTGTTTCGATGACCTCATCGCACAAACCATTGAGGCCTACATAGATGACATCATGGTCATGTCCAAACGGACTGACCAGATCATAGCTGACCTAGAGTAGACCTTCATGAAACTCTAAGCAAATGACATCAAACTCAACCCCGAGAAATATGTTATTGGGGTCCTGAGGGGTATGCTGCTGGGTTTTAATGTCTTCGAGCACGGCATCGAAGCCAACCCAGCGAAGATCTCGGCCATCATGAGGATGGGACTGATTCAGAACATAAAGGGGGTACAACAAGTTATAGGGTGCCTCACCATGCTCAGCCGCTTTATCTCATGTCTCGGTGGATGAGGTCTACCTTTCTATCGGCTTCTTAAGAATGCCGACCGCTTCAAATGGACGCCCGAGGCCTAGGAGGCACTTGACAAGGTTAAGTAGCTCCTAACGAAGGCCCCGATCCTAGTCCCCTCGATCGACGGGGAACCACTTCTGCTCTACATTGCGGCCACCGCGCAAGTGGTCAGCGTCACCCTGGTGGTAGAGCAAGAAGAAGAGGGACACTCCCTCAAAGTGTCACGTCCCGTATACTTCATTAGCGAGATATTGTCCAATTCCAAGACTCGCTACCCCTAAATCTAGAAACTCTTGTATGCCGTCCTTATCGCCAAGAGAAAGTTTTGTCACTACTTTGAGTCACATCTAGTGACGATCATGATGTCCTTCCCTCTTGGCGAGGTCGTCCAAAACCGGGATGCTACAGGAAGAATCGAAAAGTGGGCACTTGAGATGATGGGTCAAGGCATTTAATATGCCCCTCGAACGACCATCAAGTCTCAAGTGCTGGCTAATTTCATTGCAGAGTGGACCGAGATCCAAATGCCGCCAGCAGTTGTTGACCAAGAGTACTGGATGATGTACTTTGATAAATCGCTGATGAAGAAAGGCGTCGGCGTGGGGCTGGTCTTTATTTCACCCCTCGGGGTATGCTTGAGGTACATGGTTCGCATCCACTTTCCCTCCTCCAACAATGTGGCTGAATATGAGGCACTCATCAACGGCCTATGCATCGCCATCGAGTTGGGTATCCAACAGCTTGACGTCTAGGGTGACTCCTAGCTGGTCATTGACCAAGTCATGAAAGAATCAAGCTGTCACAACGCCAAGATGACTGCATATTGCCGAGAAGTCTGCTAGCTAGAGGACAAGTTCGATGGTCTTGAGCTCAATCACATCCCGAGGCGGCCGACACACCGATGAAAACAGCGTCTGGCTGAGAGCCGGTGTCGATGGACGTCTTCGCCAGTGATCAGTACAAGCCCTCGGTCTGCTACAAGGAGCCAGAACAGACCGGTGACAGGCCACCTGCCCTAGGCTCAGGGGCTAACCAGCTGGCGGCTCCATCCGATCGCAAAGTCATAGAGCTTGATGAGGATCCAACAACAGAGCCTGACCCTCTGGCCGATTAGAGGACGCCTTAACTCGACTACCTCCGTGAGGCGCTATCGATGTACAAAATGGAGGCTCAATAGCTTGCGCTTTGCGTCACGTCCTTTGTCATTATTGAGGGTGAGCTCTACAGGCGAAGCCACACCAGGATCCTGTAGCGCTGCATCCCCATTGAACAAGGAAAGCAGTTGCTGAGTGATATCCACGGTGGGGGTCTACGTTAACCATGTCGCGCCTAGGACCCTAGTCAAAAACATGGTCTGACAAGGCTTCTACTAGCCGACCGCAGTGGCCGATGCTGATCAGATTTTACGCACCTATGAATGGTGTCAATACTACGCTCAGCAGACCCACCTATCAGCCCAAGCACTCTAAACGATCCCCATCACGTGGCCGTTCGTGATCTAGGGGCTCAATCTGGTCGAACCTCTCAAGAGGGTGCTGGGGGATAGACACACTTACTTGTCACCGTAGACAAGTTTACAAAGTGGATAGAGGCTCAACCAATCTCTGTGATCAAGTCTAAGCAAGCCGTGCTGTTCTTCCTTGACATCGTCTATCGCTTTGGAATCCCGAACTCCATTATCACGAACAACAACACACAATTCATTAGGAAGAAGTTCCTCCAATTCTACGATGAATACCACATCCACATCAATTGGGCCACCATGGTGCACCCCTGCATGAATGGGCAGGTTGAACGCATGAACGACATGGTCCTACAAGGCCTCAAGCCTAGGATTTTTAACCAGTTGAACAAGTTTGGCAGACGATGGGTCACGGAGCTTCCTGCAGTGCTCTGGGGTCTAAGGATGACCCCCACCTAGGCCATCGGCTACACACCATTCTTCATGGTCTATGGTTCTAAGGCTATCCTCCCAACCGACCTCGATTATGGAATGTCGAGGGTCAGGGCGTACGACGAACAGGGAGCCGAGGCATCCCTTGAGGATGCCATGGACTAGCTAGATAAAGCATGCAACATTACCCTCCTCTTCTCGGCCAAGTACCAGCAAGCGTTGCATCGGTACCGCAACCGTCGAGTGCGGGATCGGACCTTGAACGTCGGGGACCTGTTGCTCTGCCTCGTCCAGAGCAACAAGAACCGCCACAAGCTCTCTCCATCATGGGAGGGACCATATGTCGTCATGGAGGTGCTTCGACCATGCACCTATAAGCTTAGTACCATCGACAGCGAAGTCTTCGTTAACACCTGGAACATCAAACAGCTACGTCGCTTTTACCCTTAATTTACGCACGCTTTCTCTTATCGGTTTCGCTATCGACTCCTTGATCTTTAGTGACACCCGACCCTAGCAACGGCAAGGGGCTTAGGACTATTAATGGTGAAGTCTTCATCAATGCCTAGAACATCGAACATCTATATCGCTTTTACCCTTAATTTACGTACCCTTTCTCTTATTGGTTTTTCGCCATCAACTCCTCGATCTTTAGTGACACCCGACCCCAGCAACGGCAAGGGGACGGGCCTCACTCGGGGGCTGATAAGGGCATATCTATCTGGTAGACATTCTCTATGTCCGACCATTTCTCACGTTAAGACCTAGAAGCAAGGGTTGCAAAAACAAACGCTGAGTAAAATTGGTCGGACCGCAAGAAACCTATGCCCCAGCGCCTATGTTGTTTTTGCTCACCAGCATGATCAGAGTTTTTTGCCCGCACCCTGAGCTTTTTAGACTTAACTATGGAAAGAGTCAGAATGCATTAAAGAGTATATCTACCCGGAAAACTTTTGCTGTGCCCAACCCTTTCTCACGTTAACATCTAGAAGCAACGGTTGCGGAAACGAACGTTGAGTAAAACTGGTCAGACCGCAAGAAACCTATGCCCCAGCGGCTACGGTGTTTTTGCTCATCAGTGTGATTAGAGTTTTTTTGCCTGCAACCCGAGCTTTACAGCCTTAATGATGGAAAAGGGTCAGAACGCATTAACCTTTTTATACAAAAAGGGGAGAAGAGCTAAAAATCTATTTGGCCATAATAAAATTTAAGAGCTTGTCCACTTATTTCTAGTTCACCGCTTGGCTTATCTACCTAACTAATTTCTTGGGGGATGATCTCATCCTCTATCTTGGTAGGTAAGTCCTGTGACAGAGGGTCTGCCTCCTTCTCGATGTCATCCAGCTCGGTGTCGGTATAGATAGGCATGAGAACCATCACAGGTAAGGTGGGATACGGAGCTGAAAATGCTCCTACGGCCCATTTAGGCCCAGGAGTTCGAAGGCTGGCCCTTCGATGGGTTCACAGCTACTTTAGGGCACCCTTAGAGTGAGGGGTGGAAAGGTATGGGTTGACTAGCGGCCAGTACCCGGGTGCACGAGCGCATGAAAGCTCTAGTTTGGTTTTGGTGAATTGATGAAACCCTAAGTGCTAACCAAGTTTATCAACATGATTATGAGATAGGTGGCACATTCCAAGTGGTGAAGCAAATGAAGATCAAGACATGATGATGGTGATGCCATGGTAATGATCAAGTGCTTGGACTTGGAAAAGAAGAAAGAGAAAATAAAAAGCTCAAGGCAAAGGTGAAATTTATAAGAGCTTTTCGGTTTAGTGATCGAGACACTTAGCGAGTGTGATCACATTTAGGATCGATAGCCATACTATTAAGAGGAGTAAAACTCATATTGAAATGCGGTTATCAAAGTATCACTAGATGCTCTAACTCATTGTATATGCATTTGGGATCTAGTGGAAAGCTAACACCCTTGAAAATGGTTGTGAAAAATGCTAACACACGTGCACAAGGTGATACACTTGGTGGTTGGCACATTTGAGAAAGGGTGAAGAAGTTGGTGAATTGAAGGAGGTGTTTTTCACTGTCAAATATTGACAGGACGCTGAGTTTGAAGTGATTGGACTTGGGGTTCCAACGTCCGGTCAATTATAAAAGAAGGTGACCGGACTCTGACTAAACACTATTCAGTGTTTGGTCCTACTGATGTGGTGGCACACAGAGAAGAGGGTGAGTGATTGGACGTTGGGCGAGTCCGGTCACGAAAAACCGTCTCTAGAACCTTACTGAAAATGACCGGACTCCAGTGATGGAGCGTTCGGTCACTTTGAGCAGTGCGTCTGGTCACAACTTAACACATGGCGCGAAGCTAACTAGCCATTGAGATCACATGGATGAGGTCAAACCGAGGGGCCACATGGTGCGCATCTCGCGACCAGACGCTGGGAGGTGTGCGTCCGGTCGCCCCGACCTGTGCGTCCAGTCAGTGCGCAATGGGGAGCTCTATGAGCCCAATGGCTCTATTTGTGGGGGCTCTCTATTTAAGCCCTATGGCCAGCTCAAGCTCACTCTCTTGGCTATTTGCATTGACATAGCAACCTTGTCAGCTTAGCCAAAGCCCTACCACTCATCTCCATCATTGATTCAACACCTTTGTGAGATTAGGAGAGAATCCAAGTGCCTTGCTTGAGTGATTGCATCTAGAGGCACTTGGTGTTCGTGTTTCATTGTGGGATTCACTTGTTACTCTTGGTGGTTGCCGCCACTTAGATAGTTAGATGGCTTGAAGCAGCAAGGATCGTCGAGCAGAGGTTGGTGATTATCTCCGGCTCTGATCATGGTGATTGTGAGGGGTCTTGTACCTTCCCCAGCATAGCGCCAAAAGGTAACTCTAGTGGATTGCTCGTGTTATTAAGTTATCTCACTTGTGGGTAGGTTCTTGCAGTGTCCAATTATGTGGACGAGGTTTGTAGAACACCTCTTAGCTGCCAAACCACCAAGTGTTGGTCGACACAACGGGGACTAGCGTGCTGGCAAGCACGTGGACCTCGAGAGAAAAACATTAGTTGTCTCTTGC
This sequence comes from Miscanthus floridulus, assembly GCF_019320115.1. Lineage (NCBI taxonomy): Eukaryota > Viridiplantae > Streptophyta > Magnoliopsida > Poales > Poaceae > Miscanthus > Miscanthus floridulus. The sequence continues at coordinate 48,995,282 of NC_089589.1, forward strand.
CCTTTGGTATTCTCCCAGTGATTGAATTAGTATTCATCTTGTGATTGGTTCACTCCTCTACGCGGCGGTATAATCACCTTACTTACTCTTTTACATTCCCACAAACTAGATGTAGCAAGCTCTTTAGTGTAGCTAGAATTGAGAGCTTGCTTTGTAGCTTAAGTTCATCTAGTGGAGCTCTTTAGTGTAGCAAGTGTAAGAGCTCTTAGTGAGTAGTGACTTAGTAAATTGTGTGTCTAGTGATCATAGTAACTAGAATTATTGGATAGGTGGCTTACAACCCTTGTAGAGCTAGAGCAAGTTTGCTTTTCGCTATTTGTCATACTAATCAAATTGCTCTAGTTGCTTTGTAGATTTTTAAATAGGCTATTCACCCCCTCTAGCCATATTAGGACCTTTCGGCGCCGTGGGCATCCCGGCCCATGTTCGAGTCTTGGTCGGTTCCCAGTCCATGTTTTTTTTCCTCAAAGAAAGGCAATGAGTCCTTGGGACCGGTCGAACGGATCCAAGAACTATATGGATTGGCCACTAAGAATCTACACTTGGTCACCAGTTGACCAATGGTGGACCCTCCTGAACGGGAAGCTGGGGCCCTACTCAGACTATCCCGTTGCGTCCATGTTGCGTCCATCGAGGAAAAACATGGCACGACTTAGCCCCTCTGTTTTATCGAAAAAACGCTTGAGGGATGATGATCGCAAAGATGAGCCGACCCTCGACCAGACCCCTATAATACGCGGGGGCTCAAGGGAACTTGGGATCTGAAGGAGACCAAATGCGCGGTCATAGGACAATGGCTTGTAACCTAGGGAGGGGTATGTCTCCTCGATCTTTAGTGAAACCCGATCCCGACAATGGCAAGGGGTCGGGCCTCACTCACGGGCTGATAAGGGTATATATATCCTTTCTGAAATAGTCGCCATGTTGAACCTTTTCTCACGTTAAAAACCTAGAGACAAGGTTTGTGGAAATGAACGCTAAGTAAAGTTGGTTGGACTGCAAGAAACCTATGCCCCAGCGGTTACAGCACTCTTGCTTACCAGCGCAATTAGAGTTTTTTGTTCACACCTCGAGCTCTATAGTCTTAACAACAGAAAGGGTCAGAACGCATGAACTCTTTTTCACACATTAAAAGGGAGAAAAGAACAAACTTGTTTAAACCAAACAAAAGGGATGAAGCTTGTCCGCTTATTACAAATGCGCCGCCTGACCTATCTGACTAAACTAAACCCCTCGGAGGGATGATTTCATCTTCTATATTGGTAGAAAGCTCATGCGCTGGGGGGCCACCTCCTTCTCGATGTCGTCTAGCTCGGTGTCGGTATAGACGGGCATGAAGCCTTGGCTTATCATTGCTAGATCGATGTTCTCATAATGAGAATGTGCGATCGCGAATGATTGGTGAACACCAAAGCAAAGCACGCCCCTTGCCATATCACGTGCCTAGTCTGTGATCCAGGTGGCATGAACCACAAGCGAGCTTGTCTCCTGCTCTGAGGCCAGCTCGAGCTCATCGTAGACCAGCTGGATGGCGACACGCAGGTTCTCATGTTCGTCGCTCTCCTTTTGGAGGGCATCCTTCACCTCGCTGAGCTCCTTCTCCAGGCCACAGTCCTTTAAGACCTGCCCAAGTCACATATTGACCGTGTCAAAAGGCTTACCACGAATTCCAGTGAGAAAGACAAGGGAAACCGAGACTTACCGTCCATGTCCACCCGAAGCTTGCACACCTCATCGTGCTGCCGGGTCACCTCGGTCTCCAGGCGTCGGACCTCTTCTTGGCGCTGACCGACCTCTGTGGCGAGCCCGACGGACAAGCCCTCGGTTGCAACCTTTAGGTCCCTCTCCCTCTGAAGCTCATCCTTGAGGTGGTCAATCTGCTGCTGAGCGTCGGCACGGTCCTGGCGAGCCAAGTCAATCCCCATGTGGAGCTCCTCTATGGCCAAGAGCAAATCGTCACGCTCCTTCCGTAGCCACTCGGCCTCCATAGCATCCGTGCATGCCCTCTCAATCAGGGCCGCGAGCTTCTTTTCGGCCTCATGGCCCAGTCGATGGGCCAAGAACCATCGTAGGCAAGGAGGGATACAGAGCTAAAAATGCTCCTATGCCCTATTCAGGCCCAAGAGTTCGAAGGCTAGCCCACCGACGGGTTCACAGCCGCTCCAGGGAACCCTTATAGCAAGGGGTGGAAAGGGATGCCCCCAAGAACACCGACCGCAGCAAAAGGGAATCACTGTCCTACCAGGACATGCCACGGGTTACAAAAAGAAGGCCAAGGCCCTCAAAGTCCTCCCGTCCAGAAAAGCCTCCAAAGGAGTATTCTACTCCTCCGTAGGCTCGGGGGCTATTATCGGGTATCGTTATTAGGGAGACCCAAAGCAAGGAAGTTAGTGCCCACGCTGACTCTCCCGGATGGCTCGAGATGTATTAAAAGGTCTCGCACGAGCCCTTGGGGCCGCAGGCTCCGTCTCGCCCGACCCCTTGGGTGTGGGCTCCATCTCGCCCGACCCCTCGTGTGCAGGCTCTGTCTCGCCCGACCTTAAGGTCACGGGCTCCGTCTTGCCCGACCCCTTGGGTTCGGGCTCTGTCTCGCCCAACCCCATGGGTGCGGGCTCCGTCTCGCTCGACCTTAAGGCCATGGGCTCTGTCTCCCCCGACCCCTTGGGCGTGGGCTCTGTCTCGCCCGACCCCTTGGGCACGGGCTCCGTCTCGCCTGACCCCTCGGGCATGGGCTCCATCTCGCCTGACCCCTCAGATGCGGGCTCTGTCTTGCCTAACCCCTCGGGTGCAAGCTCTGTCTCGCCCGACCCCTAGGGTGTGGGCTCTGTCTCGCTCGACCTTAAGGCCACGGGCTTCATCTCACCTGACCCCTTAGGCTTGTGCTCCATCTCGCCCGACCCCAAGGCCATGGGTTTTGTCTCGCCCAAGGTGGCAGGCTCCGTCTCGCTCGACCCCAAGGACGCGGGTTCCATCTCATACGATGGGTACCCATATCGCCGCCAACTACTCCAGGTCCAAGCGTATGGGCTTGGGTCAAAACTCTGACACCAGGGAAGAAGCTGGCATGCCTCTATGTAACCCGTGGCCATGACGGGCCATACCTGGCAATTCACATCAAAAGCAGTGTCGGGCGTGCGGGTACTATTCTGCCTAATCCTCGTACGGACGCTGATAGACGTGTCAGTTCACCACAACGTCTGCTGAGACAGAGTGGAACGCCATGACCACAGATGACGCTTGCGTATGGCGCTAATGATGAATAGGGCCACGACATGGAGCCATCCCTATTGATATCTACAGGATCGGCGGGACCCGCATGAAGGAGAAGAAGGACTCGGTGATCCTAGAAGCCTTCTTCTCTCTCTCATTCTTCTCCTTTTCCTCCTCTATAACCCACGCTTTCCCTTTGCCTATAAAAGAGGAAGCAGGGCACCCCTACCAGGTGGAACAGGAGAAAAAACACAAGAGCATGACATGAGCACACAGCTGAGCGACAATCGAGCTCTCAGCACCCATTCACTCCCTCCACTAGAGGCTTGGGATCCTCTCCCTCTCTCGCCTGTTTGTAACCCCTACCGCAAACCAAGTACCGGTAATACGAGCAGCAGCAAACTGGACGTAGGGACGTTCTATCTGAACTAGTATAAACCGTTGTGTCCTCTGAGAACACCATCTGAGCTAAACGCGCAAATATAAATTTACTCATCGGTGTTCCAAAAATACCGACATAGAGTGAGGTGCAGTGACGCGTGAGGTGAGGCGCGTGCGATGGCGGCGGGCACTACGACAGAGGGTGGCAACGTGGTGCCCCAACCCAACCTAGATCTACGCGTGGGTAGTGTTGACAACCTTGATCTGCTTGAATCTGACGACAACGAGCGGCGAGCTCGAATGTGGTGATGTCGATGGCATGTGACGACAAGGAAGCACCTAGGGGAGGGGGGCAGAAGCATGTAGACTGTGGAGCGCACTACTGGAAACTCAAAATTCCCTGACGGTTTCGCATTTTTTTACGGTTATTGCATAAACCGTCAGGGTAAATTGAATTACCTTGACACACAAGAAAATTTATATTATCTTGATGGTTTCTGGAAACCACACAGGGAAGTTAAATAACCGTCAGAGAAATTCATATTTCCTTGACGGTTTCATATCATATTTTTTTTACAGTTATTGCATAAACCATCAGGGTAAATGAAATTATCTTGACGGTTTCTGGGAAAACACACATGAAAATACTAGAAACTCAAGAACATGAATAAAAGGTTTTCTCCTTTTAATTTGTGGTGAAATTTTGTAACTAGTCTTTCTCCCTCATGCTAACTCCAAATGATATGTTTCTTTTTCCTAGTTCTATCTAAAATCATGATCTACCAATTAACAACATTTCTTTGGATACCAATTATTATTTCTTGGTTCTTTTGCATATGTTTATTTCCTAATCATGTATATAGAGAAAGCACCTTGTGAAACGACCTTTATAAAATGTCTTTCATACTCCAAACATCTTTGTATATAAAATAGGCTACATACATACTATTGTGTTGAAGTTTCAAAATTTTTGAAACCGATTTTCTATTTTCTTAGTCTAAATGAATTTCTGTGCGCTTATCGAAAATAATTCCAAATTGAATGGTAGGTACCTCCAATAAGATTCAAAAAATATTCTAAATTTATATTTATGCTCATATGTTTCATTCTAGGCCATATGCAGAGATGGATGAAAAAAACATTTATTTTGCTATGGATAATTCAGCCTTCTATCTCCAAATTAACATAAAATAATTGTAGTAATTTGAAACTTTGTTAGAAAATCCTACAAACTTGCATGATAATATGTTTTTGGTGTACAATGTTCTAATAAAAATTTCAAATGTTTTTGAAAAAGAGGTGCCATACATTGCTCACAAATGGTATATCTCTCACATGCTTATAAGAAACTATGTGAGAGATGTATCCATTTGTGAACAATGTATAGTACCACCTGGTTAAAATGATTTAAAATTTTATGTAAAGCTTATACACTCACATTATGTCCCCATACAAATTCTTAGAATTTTTAGAGCACTTTATGATATTATTAATTTTTTCGTTGGAGTTGCCAAAATAGTAGTTTGAGTAATGTTCAGCAAACTACTTAATTTTTCCATCGATTTCAGGATGTGAGCTCAAATAGAGCATGCCTTCTTGAAAGCTCTAGTTTGGTTTTGGTGAATTGATGAAACCCTAAGTGCTAACCTAGTTTATCAAGTGATCATGGCATAGGTAGCACACTTCAAGTAGAGAAGCTAATGAAGATCATAGCATGACAATGATGATGGCATGGCGATGATCAAGGGCTTAAACTTGAAATGAAGAAAGAGAAAAACAAAAAGCTCAAGGCAAAGGTATAAACCATAGGAGCTATTTTGTTTTGGTGATCAAGACACTTAGAGAGTGTGATCACATTTAGGTTTGATAGCCGTACTATTAAGAGGGGTGAAACTCGTATCGGAATGCGGTTATCAAAGTGCCACTAGATGCTCTAACTTATTGCATATGCATTTAGGATCTAGTAGAGTGCTAACACCCTTGAAAATATTTGTGAAAATATGCTAACACATGTGCGCAAGGCGCTTTCCGGAAAATGAAATGTCTATTTTCCATTGCGTCGGATGCAAAATTCTTGGTGATTGGCACACTTGAGCAAGGGTGAAGAAGTTAGAGTTGAAATGGAGTTGATCGAAATGATGCTGGCGTCGGTCTACTGACCGGACGCTGGGTCACTCAGCGACCGGACGCTGAAGGGCTACGTCCGGTCGAGCTGTCAGACGGCACAGTAGGCTAGGGTTGAGCACCGGACGCTGGCTGCGTCCGGTCAAGGTGGACCGGACGCGTCCGGTCGAAAAAACATGCCTCGGGGAGCTTACTGGAAACGACCGGACGCTGGGGCTTCAGCGTCCGGTCAGTTTTGACCGGAGCGTCCGGTCAGCTTCGTAGCCGTTGGAATCTGACGAACAGCATTTGAAGGTGATGACACGTGGCGTCCATCGGGCGATCGGACGCTGAGGGCCAGCGTCCGGTCAGTTTGACCGGAGCGTCCGGTCAGAGCGCGTTTTGCCCAGTGAAGGGGTATAACGGCTCTATTTGATGGGGGCTCTATATATAGCCCCATGGCCGGCTCAAGGGCAGTCTCTTGCACATTTTTATTGACATAGCAACCTTGTGAGCCTAGCCAAAGGACTCCCACTCATCTACATCATTGATTCATCATCATAGTGAGATTGGGAGTGATCCAAGTGCATTGCTTGAGTGATTGCATCTAGAGGCACTTAGTGATCGTGTTTCGCTGCGGATTTCGCTTGTTACTCTTGGTGGTTGCCGCCACCTAGAAGGCTTGGAGCAGCGAGGATCGTCGAGCGGAGGAGGTGATTGTCTCCGGCTCCGATCGTGGTGATTGTGAGGGGTTCTTGACCTTGTTCCCGGCGGAGAGCCAAAAGGTACTTTAGTGAATTGCTCGTGGCTTGTGTGATCCTCATCTTGTGTTGGTTGTGCGGCACCCTATTGAGGGTTTGGCGTGTGAAGCCAATTAGCGCGTGAACCTCCAAGTGAGTGAATCGCCACAACGAGGACTAGCTTGCCGGCAAGCAAGTGAACCTCGGTAAAAAATCATTGTCTTCATCATTGATTCCGAGGTGATTGGTCTTCATTGTTATTCATCTTTGTGATTGATTGGTTCTTCATCTACACGGCGGTATAACTATCCTAACCACTCTCTTTACGTTACCGCAAACTAGTTGTCAAGCTCTTTAGTGTAGCTAGTTGTGAGAGCTTGCTTGCTTGGTTGGTGTGGCTCTTTAGTTAGTCTTTGAGAGCACACTAACATAGGATAGTGTCTTTGCTATTGTGTGAATAGACACTATCTAAACTAGAATTGTGGTAGGTGGCTTGCATTTTAAGTAGGCTAGTGCAACACTCGCTTCGCCTCATAATTGTCTAACCATTTGGTTAAGTGTTGTTGTAGAAATTTTTATTAGGCTATTCACCCCCCCTCTAGCCATTAGGACCTTTCACTTCTTACATATATTTATTTTCTACTAATTCTTGGACATTGTTAGATAGGACATGTAGTTTAAGTTGTACTATTTTCATTCTAAAATAAAAGGAAAATGAAATATTTAATTGTATTATTTCATTTATATTGTATAGCAATTCAGCCCGTCATTATACATGAGAGAAATACAACAATCAACAAACAGGCTCCCCAACCACACCACACAAATACATGAGAGACAAACACGTGGTGACACGCCACATGAGGCTGCAGACTGCCGGCTACCCGCTACCCATGCAAATACATTCCTGCCCCACGTCCAAGACGAAATGCCATCATCTACCATCATTATATGTGCCTTCAAAACCCAAAAAAATTGATGGTATATATGCATATACATGCACATGGTGACACGGATCTACCAAAACGAGCCCGGCCCGCCTCTCTTATTATTTTGAGTCCAAAAAACTTCAAATTCTTCAGGCCAATGATGCCGAAAGACAACTTGTACCGGACAGAAAATCTACCAGTACATTCGACCTATCATGCGCTTTCTGAAAGTTATCATGTTCAGTCTACTCACCTGTCTCGTGTACGTACGCTACTGAAGCTACGCTTATAATTACCACTGTGGACAAGGGGATACACCATGGCAACAAACAGTAGAAATGCATGCTCTTTGGGCCATATGTCTTGCTTTGTTTTTATATATGTTAGGCAAATACATCTCTGAAACTTCAAATCAACCCCTGTTTGGTGCCATGGCACCTGAAATGTAATTTCTAGATGAGGAGAAGTGATGTGGTATTTGACAAAAAAGAGATTATATTATTATTTGTAGGTTATTTTTAGAGCCACGTACTGGAACCGCTTCTGGACCATTATCCAAAAGAAAAGTGTCAAACCAAGTTTGAAGGGGGCATGTCATATGCATGAGACACTGGAACTGGAGATTTTTGCTCATGACTGGCGGCTGTCGTTTAATTGGCTTACTAATTAGCATGCTATCTCATTCTTTAGTTTTGCTTTTTGAGAGCTTGCCTTATACCGCCGGAGGCTAGAACTGTAATAAAGATTGGTTGTGGGTATAAATCGTGTAGAAATCGTAATAAAATCTCCTTTTTTTTTCTCTAAAAAACTATTTTGACAAAATATCTTATTGTAGACTGCTTAATACGCCGTGAAATGATTTTCCTACTTTTAATTTCACACTGGCGGTATCTCCCGCATATATAAAGCTTTGAGTGCGTGCTTGGACCAATGCTTCTGGAGGCTTTCTACCCCGTGCACTGTGTCTCCTGTTAAACTTTGCGTGTATAGCCATCGATAAATCATGCGGCCAAAGTGCTGTGGAACAGTGTGGCCTTTTGCTGCGTGTCCTGCTGCCCCTCTCTTTGTTCTCTTTGTCCCCTGCTGCTGGCCTATGTGTCTGTGCTGTGTGTGTATGATACAGCCGAGTGGGCTTCGCTTTCTCCAGGGTAAAAAGACGCACACACACTGCCTGCCTCCCTGTATTTCATTTTCTTGAGAAGGTAAAAGGTGCAGCGGCTTTACTCCTACATAGCTTCGTTTTTTGCAGACACGCATACATAATGTTTTCGTGTAATAGAAGTTCAGAGTATGCACGATATGTACTCTATGGATAGTTTCACAAATATACAGGCAGGCTTTACTCAGCGACGAATAGGCTACGTTTTGTTTCTCAATAATATAAAACCCCTACCCAACTTGAAAGCAGAATATATAGTGAGTATAGTAGCGCTTATGTACTTCCGTCCACAAAGGAATGCAATTCTCAAATTTTGAGGAGTCAAAGGGTCTGAACTTTAACTAAATTTATATTTAAAAAACACAACCATTCTTGATGCAAAATAAATACCATTAGATTAGTTATAGAATATATTTTTTATAATAAATTTATTTAGAGACACAAATGCTAATACTATTTACTATAAACTTGGCCAAACTTGAGCTCAATTGACCGGCACGGATACCATAATTGCATTCTTTGGTGGATAGAGGTAGTACGAAATTTGATCAGTCAAATTTGTCCGCACAAGCACACAACTTATTATAGTGGACACTATATTAAAGAGTCCGCTAGCCAAAGAGCTCTATACTCTATAAATTAATAGAACCCAAACCAATATAGATAATGTAAACATGTCCTTTTTTGTTGAACTATAGTTTTCGGTTCTTATCGTGAACTATCTTGCATATAGTAGTAGATTGACACATTCTTGATACATGTCCCACTGCAAAAACAATAGCTCACTTTTCTCTCCATTCCAAATTACAATTCATTCTGGCTTTTCTAGTACATAATGAAAATTATCTATTTTTACATAGCGTATATCTAGATATGAAGCAAAATCTAAGGGGATGTTTGATAGTTTGATAGCTTGATATGTAGCTTTGCTAGGCAAGAATAGTGAGGAGAGCTATGAGTTCGGATAGTAGGTCAGCCTGTCTTGATGTCTGTGTTGGCAAGAATTCTCCTTGCTATGGCTGCAGAGCGGAATTTGCTCTCCTTGCTTGGCAAGGATTATCTCGCCTGGCGAAGCAAGGCAAGCTAGCTAGCAAACCAAACGTCCCCTATATACCTAGAAAATCCAAAACAACTTATAATTTGGAATGGAGTAATAAGTACTTAATAAGTCAATTCAAATTAATCCTAGGAACCAATTGTATTCCAACTCCTTGTGTAAACGGTGGAGTTCTTTCTCTCTCTCTTTCATTGATTGACAAATAATTGAACTGAGAGATTTTTGAACATTTAGATCATATACAATTATTCCCTTCATTGCAAGTTTTTTTAGCTTGCAATAGGGATTTGCGTGAAAGGGATATGTACTGCATGCGCTCCGGCCTTGCTTGGTCCCCCTCCTAGTCGCCATATTGAATCCTAATTCACCTATTAATTGACCACATATATTGGACATGTTCGGCTGCGGTTGCAGCTAATTTTCATCTCTCATGTTTTATTGTAGGTGCAACCGAACACCCTTATTGTACAAAATATAAATATAAATACAAATATAGAAGTGTATCATATAGACAAAAGCATTTTCTAAGTTAGTTATATATTTTTAACATTTGTCCACCACATGCATGCCCTCTGATTATGGATGTTGGCCCTAAATTGATTTCCTGACACTATACTATACAATACCAAGAGTAGCGACGGACGCGTTGTCGGTAAAGAGCGTGGGTTTCTTGCTTCATCGTGTAGGTGGAGCATAAATTGGCCCCGTTCGGTTTGCTGAAACTTGGCTAAATTGACTGAAAACGCTGTTCTGTCTGAATTGTTATGAGAGAAAAAACATTGTTCTGACTGAAAAAACAAGCTGAATAGTGCGGATTATAAGGTGAGCCGAACGGGGCCAATTGTATTTAACGATGACATTTCTGTTGAATATTTGATCAATTTACGACTTATATTAATCCATAAAAGCGACTTAACTAATAGTAACAGTATCACTAACCATACTCATACTGTAACATCACCACTACTGCAGGTAGTATTTAACGGAGCAGCAACCAAGTACGCTATCAACGCTAACAGAAAAGCATATGAACAATAGCACACAGTGGGATTAGGTTTATACCCTAGGGTGGGACTGCCGGTACCCGTGGACAGTGAGCCACCATCTTCTCCGTCGGTGGCATTGGTGCGGGCACCAGTCCTCCTCGTGTCCACCATGTTGCAGAGGAGGTCGTGCCAGGAAGCTTCTGCAGGTGCGGTGTCGGAGCAGTAGCACGGGACTCTCCCGTCAGGAAGCAGAAGCAGGTACGGTGTCGGAGGGACTCTACCGTCAGGAAGCAGAAGCAGGTGCGGTGTCGGAGCAGTAGCACGGACTCTCCCGTCAGGAAGCAGAAGCATCCGAACAGGAATCTGCAGAAGCAGAGACGGGGCAGTAGTCGCGCCGGGAAGTCGACGCTCCCCAAAAACTTGATTCCCCGCCTACCCGTGTAGGTACGCTTGACGGGGGAAGTTCCGGAGGCCTGCTACCGAAGCTCCCTGTGCGCGCAGGAAACTCCGATCGGAGATGCAGACGAACAGCTCGCTCAGATGTTGCGGAGAAGAGGAAGAGGAAGAGTCGGGTCTGTCCCCCGCCGGACAGGGGCGCCCCCCCTTATAGCCGCATCGTTCCCCATCTGTCCGTTATGCCGGCCAAGCCAGGCCACGGCCCATGCCCACGCCCACACCCACGCCCTCGGCCTGGCGCGCGCACGGGGGCAGGCGGCGCGGCTCGGCTCGGAGGCGGCGGCGGCGCGCGTGTGTGGCCTCCCGATTCTCCCTCTCAACTTGTCTATGTGAGAGTCTTAAGACTCACTATTTAAGTTGAGAACCTTTTTAGTGAATTTTCCATGTGGTACTAATCACTTTTTCACTTAACAATAATTGTGGGCCTTTGAAGTTTATTTGATTAATTAGAATAAATAATGGGCCTGGCCCAAATTAATCTAACAATCCCCACCAAACTTCAGAAGTCCACAGTTAATGTCTTTAGTTCTGAGCTTGTTTGATATACCAGTGTTTCGATGGAGACTGTTAAGTTGAACATCCATCTAGAAAAGGAGTTTACACTCATTTACAACTGACCAATGGACTATGCCTTGAATTGACAGTTTTGTGCAAAGTGAGGCTCACTCGATTCCTTTACTGATACTAGGCTGCCTGTAGCATCCCCTCTGGTTGGAGCATATAAGTCATACTCCTAGCCTATTCATGAGTATCTAGAGATCACCCAAATCTCATAGATTGTGACTAGCAATCGAACTCACATAGGTGTGTTCCTTTAAGATGCCCTGTAGGTCGACATCTTTGCTTCTCATTAAGCCACTCGGATCACATTGAGGTATTTGCCAACCTACCATACAGATAGGAAGAGAAGTGCATTACTCAAGAGATTGACCTTTATTAAAAGGGTCCCTTCCCTCAATCTACCCATAGCTTGTTTCACCATCCTAATTCACGGGATCTCCGATCACATAGGGTAGGTTGCCACTACGATAGAACTTCATGTGGGTCTCAGTCCCATCTCACTCGATGCACTATCTATCACATTACGTGATAGTCCCTTAGTAAATTGATCTGCCAGATTTTTAGACGTATGGACATAGTCCAATGCTATTACTCCGGAGTTTCTCAATTTTCTGACAGATTTTAACCGCCGCTTTACATGCCTAGTGGTCTTCATGTTGTCCTTTGAACTGTTTACCTTGATAATTACTGTTTGGTTATCATAGTTCATAGAAATTATGGGCACAGGTTTTTCAACCACCGGCAAATCCATAAGGAGCTCACGGAGCCATTCAGCCTCAACAGTAGCAGTATCAAGTGCTGCAAGTTCTGCTTCCATTGTTGACCTCGTTAAGATGGTCTGCTTACAAGACTTCCAGGAAACAGTGCCACCTCCAAGTGTGAATGCATATCCACTTGTGGCCTTTAACTCATCAGCATCAGATATCCAATTTGCATCACAATAGCCCTCGAGTACCTCGGGTACCTAGTATAGTGAATGCCAAAGCTCGACATTCCCTTTAGATAGCGCAATACTCTTTCAAGAGCACGCCAGTGATCATCTCCCGGATTTGAAACAAACCGGCTTAATTTGCTCACAGCAAATGAGCTTAATTTGCTCACAGCAAATGAGATGTCAGGCCTCGTTGCACTAGCCAAGTACATTAGCGAGCCAATGATTGGGAGGTATCTCAACTGATCCCTCATTATTCTTCGGTTCTTTCTCAGGATCACGCTTGGATCATAGGGAGTGGACACAGGCTTGCAGTCACTATAACCAAAGCGACTCAGTACCTTTCCACATAGTGAGTTTGTACAAGTGTTACCCCACCATTTTCTCCCCTTAGTAGTTTGATATTTAGTATCACATCAGACACTCCCAAATCCTTCATGTCAAAGCTCTTTGACAGAAAGTCCTTGACTTCCTCAATCACATTGAGGCGTGTCCCAAAGATTAGTATGTCATCCACATACAAGCTTCTGAAAGTTATCATGTTCAGTCTACTCACCTGTCTCGTGTACGTACGCTACTGAAGCTACGCTTATAATTACCACTGTGGACAAGGGGATACACCATGGCAACAAACAGTAGAAATGCATGCTCTTTGGGCCATATGTCTTGCTTTGTTTTTATATATGTTAGGCAAATACATCTCTGAAACTTCAAATCAACCCCTGTTTGGTGCCATGGCACCTGAAATGTAATTTCTAGATGAGGAGAAGTGATGTGGTATTTGACAAAAAAGAGATTATATTATTATTTGTAGGTTATTTTTAGAGCCACGTACTGGAACCGCTTCTGGACCATTATCCAAAAGAAAAGTGTCAAACCAAGTTTGAAGGGGGCATGTCATATGCATGAGACACTGGAACTGGAGATTTTTGCTCATGACTGGCGGCTGTCGTTTAATTGGCTTACTAATTAGCATGCTATCTCATTCTTTAGTTTTGCTTTTTGAGAGCTTGCCTTATACCGCCGGAGGCTAGAACTGTAATAAAGATTGGTTGTGGGTATAAATCGTGTAGAAATCGTAATAAAATCTCCTTTTTTTTTCTCTAAAAAACTATTTTGACAAAATATCTTATTGTAGACTGCTTAATACGCCGTGAAATGATTTTCCTACTTTTAATTTCACACTGGCGGTATCTCCCGCATATATAAAGCTTTGAGTGCGTGCTTGGACCAATGCTTCTGGAGGCTTTCTACCCCGTGCACTGTGTCTCCTGTTAAACTTTGCGTGTATAGCCATCGATAAATCATGCGGCCAAAGTGCTGTGGAACAGTGTGGCCTTTTGCTGCGTGTCCTGCTGCCCCTCTCTTTGTTCTCTTTGTCCCCTGCTGCTGGCCTATGTGTCTGTGCTGTGTGTGTATGATACAGCCGAGTGGGCTTCGCTTTCTCCAGGGTAAAAAGACGCACACACACTGCCTGCCTCCCTGTATTTCATTTTCTTGAGAAGGTAAAAGGTGCAGCGGCTTTACTCCTACATAGCTTCGTTTTTTGCAGACACGCATACATAATGTTTTCGTGTAATAGAAGTTCAGAGTATGCACGATATGTACTCTATGGATAGTTTCACAAATATACAGGCAGGCTTTACTCAGCGACGAATAGGCTACGTTTTGTTTCTCAATAATATAAAACCCCTACCCAACTTGAAAGCAGAATATATAGTGAGTATAGTAGCGCTTATGTACTTCCGTCCACAAAGGAATGCAATTCTCAAATTTTGAGGAGTCAAAGGGTCTGAACTTTAACTAAATTTATATTTAAAAAACACAACCATTCTTGATGCAAAATAAATACCATTAGATTAGTTATAGAATATATTTTTTATAATAAATTTATTTAGAGACACAAATGCTAATACTATTTACTATAAACTTGGCCAAACTTGAGCTCAATTGACCGGCACGGATACCATAATTGCATTCTTTGGTGGATAGAGGTAGTACGAAATTTGATCAGTCAAATTTGTCCGCACAAGCACACAACTTATTATAGTGGACACTATATTAAAGAGTCCGCTAGCCAAAGAGCTCTATACTCTATAAATTAATAGAACCCAAACCAATATAGATAATGTAAACATGTCCTTTTTTGTTGAACTATAGTTTTCGGTTCTTATCGTGAACTATCTTGCATATAGTAGTAGATTGACACATTCTTGATACATGTCCCACTGCAAAAACAATAGCTCACTTTTCTCTCCATTCCAAATTACAATTCATTCTGGCTTTTCTAGTACATAATGAAAATTATCTATTTTTACATAGCGTATATCTAGATATGAAGCAAAATCTAAGGGGATGTTTGATAGTTTGATAGCTTGATATGTAGCTTTGCTAGGCAAGAATAGTGAGGAGAGCTATGAGTTCGGATAGTAGGTCAGCCTGTCTTGATGTCTGTGTTGGCAAGAATTCTCCTTGCTATGGCTGCAGAGCGGAATTTGCTCTCCTTGCTTGGCAAGGATTATCTCGCCTGGCGAAGCAAGGCAAGCTAGCTAGCAAACCAAACGTCCCCTATATACCTAGAAAATCCAAAACAACTTATAATTTGGAATGGAGTAATAAGTACTTAATAAGTCAATTCAAATTAATCCTAGGAACCAATTGTATTCCAACTCCTTGTGTAAACGGTGGAGTTCTTTCTCTCTCTCTTTCATTGATTGACAAATAATTGAACTGAGAGATTTTTGAACATTTAGATCATATACAATTATTCCCTTCATTGCAAGTTTTTTTAGCTTGCAATAGGGATTTGCGTGAAAGGGATATGTACTGCATGCGCTCCGGCCTTGCTTGGTCCCCCTCCTAGTCGCCATATTGAATCCTAATTCACCTATTAATTGACCACATATATTGGACATGTTCGGCTGCGGTTGCAGCTAATTTTCATCTCTCATGTTTTATTGTAGGTGCAACCGAACACCCTTATTGTACAAAATATAAATATAAATACAAATATAGAAGTGTATCATATAGACAAAAGCATTTTCTAAGTTAGTTATATATTTTTAACATTTGTCCACCACATGCATGCCCTCTGATTATGGATGTTGGCCCTAAATTGATTTCCTGACACTATACTATACAATACCAAGAGTAGCGACGGACGCGTTGTCGGTAAAGAGCGTGGGTTTCTTGCTTCATCGTGTAGGTGGAGCATAAATTGGCCCCGTTCGGTTTGCTGAAACTTGGCTAAATTGACTGAAAACGCTGTTCTGTCTGAATTGTTATGAGAGAAAAAACATTGTTCTGACTGAAAAAACAAGCTGAATAGTGCGGATTATAAGGTGAGCCGAACGGGGCCAATTGTATTTAACGATGACATTTCTGTTGAATATTTGATCAATTTACGACTTATATTAATCCATAAAAGCGACTTAACTAATAGTAACAGTATCACTAACCATACTCATACTGTAACATCACCACTACTGCAGGTAGTATTTAACGGAGCAGCAACCAAGTACGCTATCAACGCTAACAGAAAAGCATATGAACAATAGCACACAGTGGGATTAGGTTTATACCCTAGGGTGGGACTGCCGGTACCCGTGGACAGTGAGCCACCATCTTCTCCGTCGGTGGCATTGGTGCGGGCACCAGTCCTCCTCGTGTCCACCATGTTGCAGAGGAGGTCGTGCCAGGAAGCTTCTGCAGGTGCGGTGTCGGAGCAGTAGCACGGGACTCTCCCGTCAGGAAGCAGAAGCAGGTACGGTGTCGGAGGGACTCTACCGTCAGGAAGCAGAAGCAGGTGCGGTGTCGGAGCAGTAGCACGGACTCTCCCGTCAGGAAGCAGAAGCATCCGAACAGGAATCTGCAGAAGCAGAGACGGGGCAGTAGTCGCGCCGGGAAGTCGACGCTCCCCAAAAACTTGATTCCCCGCCTACCCGTGTAGGTACGCTTGACGGGGGAAGTTCCGGAGGCCTGCTACCGAAGCTCCCTGTGCGCGCAGGAAACTCCGATCGGAGATGCAGACGAACAGCTCGCTCAGATGTTGCGGAGAAGAGGAAGAGGAAGAGTCGGGTCTGTCCCCCGCCGGACAGGGGCGCCCCCCCTTATAGCCGCATCGTTCCCCATCTGTCCGTTATGCCGGCCAAGCCAGGCCACGGCCCATGCCCACGCCCACACCCACGCCCTCGGCCTGGCGCGCGCACGGGGGCAGGCGGCGCGGCTCGGCTCGGAGGCGGCGGCGGCGCGCGTGTGTGGCCTCCCGATTCTCCCTCTCAACTTGTCTATGTGAGAGTCTTAAGACTCACTATTTAAGTTGAGAACCTTTTTAGTGAATTTTCCATGTGGTACTAATCACTTTTTCACTTAACAATAATTGTGGGCCTTTGAAGTTTATTTGATTAATTAGAATAAATAATGGGCCTGGCCCAAATTAATCTAACAATCCCCACCAAACTTCAGAAGTCCACAGTTAATGTCTTTAGTTCTGAGCTTGTTTGATATACCAGTGTTTCGATGGAGACTGTTAAGTTGAACATCCATCTAGAAAAGGAGTTTACACTCATTTACAACTGACCAATGGACTATGCCTTGAATTGACAGTTTTGTGCAAAGTGAGGCTCACTCGATTCCTTTACTGATACTAGGCTGCCTGTAGCATCCCCTCTGGTTGGAGCATATAAGTCATACTCCTAGCCTATTCATGAGTATCTAGAGATCACCCAAATCTCATAGATTGTGACTAGCAATCGAACTCACATAGGTGTGTTCCTTTAAGATGCCCTGTAGGTCGACATCTTTGCTTCTCATTAAGCCACTCGGATCACATTGAGGTATTTGCCAACCTACCATACAGATAGGAAGAGAAGTGCATTACTCAAGAGATTGACCTTTATTAAAAGGGTCCCTTCCCTCAATCTACCCATAGCTTGTTTCACCATCCTAATTCACGGGATCTCCGATCACATAGGGTAGGTTGCCACTACGATAGAACTTCATGTGGGTCTCAGTCCCATCTCACTCGATGCACTATCTATCACATTACGTGATAGTCCCTTAGTAAATTGATCTGCCAGATTTTTAGACGTATGGACATAGTCCAATGCTATTACTCCGGAGTTTCTCAATTTTCTGACAGATTTTAACCGCCGCTTTACATGCCTAGTGGTCTTCATGTTGTCCTTTGAACTGTTTACCTTGATAATTACTGTTTGGTTATCATAGTTCATAGAAATTATGGGCACAGGTTTTTCAACCACCGGCAAATCCATAAGGAGCTCACGGAGCCATTCAGCCTCAACAGTAGCAGTATCAAGTGCTGCAAGTTCTGCTTCCATTGTTGACCTCGTTAAGATGGTCTGCTTACAAGACTTCCAGGAAACAGTGCCACCTCCAAGTGTGAATGCATATCCACTTGTGGCCTTTAACTCATCAGCATCAGATATCCAATTTGCATCACAATAGCCCTCGAGTACCTTCGGGTACCTAGTATAGTGAATGCCAAAGCTCGACATTCCCTTTAGATAGCGCAATACTCTTTCAAGAGCACGCCAGTGATCATCTCCCGGATTTGAAACAAACCGGCTTAATTTGCTCACAGCAAATGAGCTTAATTTGCTCACAGCAAATGAGATGTCAGGCCTCGTTGCACTAGCCAAGTACATTAGCGAGCCAATGATTTGGGAGTATCTCAACTGATCCCTCATTATTCTTCGGTTCTTTCTCAGGATCACGCTTGGATCATAGGGAGTGGACACAGGCTTGCAGTCACTATAACCAAAGCGACTCAGTACCTTTTCCACATAGTGAGTTTGTACAAGTGTTACCCCACCATTTTCTCCCCTTAGTAGTTTGATATTTAGTATCACATCAGACACTCCCAAATCCTTCATGTCAAAGCTCTTTGACAGAAAGTCCTTGACTTCCTCAATCACATTGAGGCGTGTCCCAAAGATTAGTATGTCATCCACATACAAACACAGGATTACTCCTTCTCCCCCACCATAGTGGTAGTACACACATTTGTCGGCTTCATTCGCAACGAAGCCAGCAGATGTCATAGTTTTATCAAATTTTTCATGCCATTGCTTAGGTGCTTGTTTTAGGCCATACAAAGACTTCAATAATTTACACACCTTTCCTTCTTGACCTTCTACTACGAAACCATCAGGCTGATCCATGTAGATCTCCTCATCTAACTCTCCATTTAGGAAAGCCGTCTTAACATCCATCTGATGAACGAAAAGACCATGAGACGCAGCCAGGGCAAGCAGTACTCGGATTGTGGTCAATCGGGCCACTGGTGAATAAGTATCAAAGAAGTCCTCGCCTTCTTTCTGGGTATAACCCTTAGCCACAAGCCTTGCCTTGTACTTTTCAATCGTACCATCAGGCCTAAGCTTTTTCTTGAACACCCATTTACATCCTACAGGCTTGCACCCATAAGGACGATCAACAATCTCCCAAGTTCCATTGGTCATAATTGAATCCATCTCACTTCGCACTGCTTTCTTCCAGTAGTCAGCATCGGGAGAGGAAAATGCCTCAGCAATGGTGCTTGGAGTGTCATCCACGAGGTATATAGTGAAATCATCACCAAAAGACTTTACAGTCCTCTGTCTCTTACTCTTTCGAGTAGCTCCACTATTATCCTCCTCAGGATTCTCAACACATGTTTGTTCAAGATGTTTTGTTGGCGCCACGGGGGAATCAACAGGTTTTTGACTAGATGTGCTAGGTACATTTCCTCTCATAGGAAATTCATTCTCAAAGAAAGTAGCATCTCTGGACTCAATCACTGCACCGACACGCATGTCAGGTACTCCAGAGCTTACAACTAGGAATCTATAGCCGACGCTGTGTAAAGCGTAACCGAGGAACACACAATCTACAGTTTTTGGTCCAAGTTTGCGTTTTTTTGACGATTGGCACATTCACCTTGGCCAAGCATCCCTAAGTGCGCAGGTATGAGAGAGTCAACCTTTTCTTTTCCAATTCCTCGAATGGTGTTACTTCTTTATTCTTTATAGGAACTCTATTCAGGACATGACATGCCGTCAATATAGCCTCACCCCACCAGACGTTGGAAAGTCCCGCAGTGTCTAACATGGCGTTAACCAAATCAGTTAGAGTGCGATTCTTTCGTTCGGCAATCCCATTGGATTGGGGGGAGTATGGAGGCGTCCTCTCATGAATAATTCTATGTTCCTCGCATAATGAATCAAACTCATGTGAAAAGTATTCTCCCCCACGATCAGACCTCAACCGTTTGATTTTTCTTTCCAATTGGTTCTCTACTTCAGCTTTATAGATTTTAAAATAATGCATTGCTTCATCCTTTGTTTTTAGCAAGTACACATAGCAAAATCTAGTGCTATCATCAATAAGAGTCATGAAATATTTCTTTCCTCCTTTGGTCAACACACCATTTATCTCGCACAGATCAGAATGAATGAGATCTAGCGGTGCCAAATTTCTCGCCTCTTTCATAGCCTTGTGAGGCTTGCGAGGTTGCTTCGCTTGAATACAAGCATGGCACTTAGACCCTTTGACCAGATCGATTTTAGGGATTAATTTTAAATAAGCTAAGCGTGTCATACAGCCAACATTGATGTGATAGAGTCGGGAATGCCAAACATTAGACTCATCATCATTTCTCACATGGTTCACAATTTTATCACAAGAATCCATCAAAGAGAAGCGGAACAAGCCTCCGCTTTCATAGCCTTTTCCAACAAAGGTTCCATACTTGGATACAACACATTTATTGGACTCAAACACAAGTCTAAAGCCGTCTCTACACAATAGAGACCCACTAATGAGATTCTTCTTGATGGAGGGGACATGCTGCACGTTCTTTAGCTGCACGATCTTTTCCGAAGTAAACTTCAGATTGATCGTACCAACACCAAGTACAGCAGCATGCGTACCGTTTCCCATCAGCAAGGAGCAACCTCTTTATTCCTGATAAGAAGAAAACAAAGAAACATCAGAACATACATGAATGTTAGCACCCGTGTCAACCCACCACTCAGGCGAGAGATAAACTGAAAAAACTGTAGGTAGATGATTACCGTACCCAGATCCTCTAGATTCGCTAACAACCATGTTTGCGGTCTTCTTCTGCTTGTCCTTGTGGTTAGGGCACTCTTTTGCCCAATGGTCAGATGCACCGTAGACAAAGCAAAGACCCTTTTCCTTTTCCTTGCCCTTCTTCTTAAAAGTTGCAGCTTTAGGCTTGACTGCAGGCTTGTTTTTCTTCTTTCTCTGTGCGGCATGAAAGTTCTTCTTTTGCACCAGATTGGCGCTAGAACCTTCCTCATGCGCTTTCTTGCCATGAGTGTCCTTTGCCCTAGCATTCTCCTCCACACCAAGAGTAGCGATGAGATCAGTCACACTGAACACTTGCCTCCTGTGCTTTAGAGTGGTGGCAAAGCTCGACCAAGTAGGTGGCAGCTTAGCGATGATACCGCCGGCCACAAACTTGTCAGGCAACTCACACTCATTGTTCTGGAGTTCCTTTCCCAGCATCTATATCTCTTGAGCCTGCTCTACTACAGATCGGTCATCGACCATCTTGTAGTCACAGAACTTCTCCATGATGTACAGCTCAGTGCTAGCATCGGCAACACCGAACTTGGCCTCAAGTGCATCCCACATGTCCTTGCCAGTGTCCATATCCATGTACACTTGCACCATGCTTCCAGCTAATATGCTGATGAGAGCCCCCTTGAACAAGTTATCTGCTTCATTGAACTTAATCTCCTCCTCGTGAGAGAAAGGAGGTTCAATGAGCTTTCCCTTGATCACATGCTCACAACGCATACTAGTGAACCACAGCTTGGAACGGACACGCCACACTTTATAGTTGGATCCATCATCTTTCAATGGTGGTGGTTTTAGT
Source organism: Miscanthus floridulus (assembly GCF_019320115.1). Classification (NCBI taxonomy): domain Eukaryota; kingdom Viridiplantae; phylum Streptophyta; class Magnoliopsida; order Poales; family Poaceae; genus Miscanthus; species Miscanthus floridulus. The sequence continues at coordinate 49,016,700 of NC_089589.1, forward strand.
GACGCAGCAAAACTAGCAGCCGAAAAAGACCTATCAAGTTTTTGGATTGTTGAATATTTGGTCAATTTACGACTTATATTAATCCATAAAAGTGACTTAACCAATAGTAACAGTACCACTAACCATACTGTAACACCACCACTACTGCAGGTAGTATTTAACGGAGCAGCAACCAAGTACGCTATCAACGCTAACAGAAAAGCATATGAACAATAGCGCACAGTGGGATTAGGTTTATACCCTAGGGTGGGACTGCCGGTATCCGCGGACAGTGAGCCACCATCTTCTCCGTCGGTGGCATTGGTGCGGGCACCAGTCCTCCTCGTGTCCACCATGTTGCAGAGGAGGTCGTGCCGGGAAGCTTCTGCAGGTGCGGTGTCGGAGCAGTAGCACGGGACTCTCCCGTCAGGAAGCAGAATCAGGTGCGGTGTCGGAGCAGTAGCACGGACTCTCCCGTCAGGAAGCAGAAGCACCCGAACAGGAATCTGCAGAAGTGGAGACGGGGCAGCAGTCGCGCCGGGAAGTCGACGCTCCCCAAAAACTTGATTCCCCGCCTACCCGTGCTGGTATGCTTGACGGGGGAAGTTCCGGAGGCCTGCTACCGAAGCTCCCTGTGCGCGCAGGGAACTCCGGTCGGAGATGCAGACGAATAGCTCGCTCAGATGTTGCGGAGAAGAGGAAGAGGAAGAGGAAGAGGAAGAGTCAGGTCTGTCCCCGCCGGACAGGGGTGCCCCCCCTTATAGCCGCGCCGTTCCCCATCTGTCCGTTAGGCCCTGTCGGGGGAATGAACCTGGACAGGGTGGTTGGCGTTGGGAGTTGGCTGTGGCTACTAGGGTTTCGGTTGGGCCAAGCGACAAAACCGGGCCAAGCCAGGCCACGGCCCACGCCCTCGGCCCAGCGCGGCTTCCGGTTCTCCCTCTCAACTTGTCTATGTGAGAGTCTTAAGACTCACTATTTAAGTTGAGAACCTTTTTAGTGAATTTCCCATGTGGTACTAATCACTTTTCCACTTAACAATAATTATGAGTCTTTGAAGTTTATTTGATTAATTAGAATAAATAATGGGCCTACCCAAATTAATCTAACAATTTCATCAGCATACAGTCGGAGCTACTATAGGTGTTTGTGCGATCCATGATCATGTGACAAATGTGTGCTTGCTCTTGAGTGCGCTCTCTCACGTACTCCTCTTCTTTAAACAAAGGCGACTACGGTTTTACCTAGCGGGGTAAGCAATTTTAGGCAAATAATAATATTATAAGAAACCACTGTAGCTACATTTTACGTTCTAGAATGGCACATCACATCGATGGTTAGCTTTTGCATGAATCAAGCAACCAGACATGCAGCTGATTGATAGCCAGTTTGCACCCCGAATGCATGTGGCTAATTAACTGCTCCCTCCCAGCAGATATATAGCACGCAGCTTGTTAATATAATGATATTCACACAAGCTTCTTTCAAAGGACAAGGAATAGGTATGCAAGCATATATAGTAGTATTTTTTTTTTTTTGTACTTCCTCTCCCTTTTGGTGCCCTATCCCCATTGAACTTGCTCACCTAATTGGATTTGCTGGTGCATGAAAAGAGTGAGCTAGCTTGACCAGGATAGTGGGATCCAATAGCTAATTTGGTCAGGTAATAATATAAAATAGGCAATGCTCCAAAATGACTATAGCTAGCATCTCATGCAAATAAGCTAGTAAGTAGGTTATTAGCGTGAGAAAGTTAGACACGAGTGGGTAGGGTAGCTGGGGCCTGGCCTGGGTTGGCTTGGGCCAAAAAGAAATTTTGCATCCCCTAGTCGGCTACTCCCATGTGACTATTTTGTCAGGAGATTGCAATGATTCCTGCCTGAGGACTGAGCTAGGAGTGGGAGGCCCTCGTCCTCCCGCTTCCTCCTGGCCCGGTGGAATAGGCTGCGGGGCATTTTGCTGGAGGCATTGGCGTGCTTGCTCCCATATGCATGTCCCGGTTTGCATGCTCGGTGGGCCGCTCCCATTCCCACCTTCAGAGTTCAGACTCACAATTGTCACATGCACATGCATCGTGCCAAAGGTAGGCCATGCGCCAGCAGTAAGGCCCCATTCGGCTTACCTCATATTCGACTTGTTCGGCTTCTTTTTTCAGCTGTAACAGTGTTTTTCTCTCACAACAATTCAGCCAGAACAGTGTTTTTCAGCCAGTTTCAACCAAAATTCTGTCAGCGGAACGGGGCCGTACTAGTGTTTTTTTATTTTTGCTTGGGAGATGGCTGTTCTCGCCCTTGTTTTCATGTCCATTTATGACTTATCCTTGTTTTCGTAGTTTTTTTTATTTCATCCTTATTTTTTTATTCTAAAGCCATTGTTTGCCCCGTGCTCAGGCTAGGCAAAAAAATCACCAAAAACCATAAACCGAACCGAACTGAGCTGATCCGAACCAAAATATTGGCTTTTTCGGCTTTGGTTTTTTGTTGTAGGAAGTTTGGTGTTCGGCTCGGTGTTCGGTTCCATGGCAGCGCAAGCAGGCGCGGAGTGGTGGCGCGTGCAGGCTCCGCGGCGGCTCCACCTCTCCGGTCTCCAACAGGCTCCGCGCGCGGCGGGTCCAGTAGAGCCGGGCGGCGACAACGCAAGGGCCGAGCAGCAGCGACGGCGACGCGAATCCAACAGAGCAAGAGCAAGCACCAAGGAGGATCGACCTGCCCCACGTTGATCTTGGTTTTTCCGATTTAAACCGAAAACCGAAGTAAAAAAAAAAAACAAAACCAAATTCATTGATTCTTGGTTCTATAGTCAACCGATCGGTTCCTCATACCTAAAAACCGAAGTTTCAAAAAACCAAAAAAAAACGAAGCCCGCCCTGCCCCCCTGCCCCCTTGGACTCTGTTAGCCAAAGTACAAATAAATGGATTAATTAAAAGCATCTAAAATATTAAAACACAATACTGTAACTGAGTATTGTAATTTGAAACTGGTATGTCACAAACTTACCAGAGGATATATATAAGATTACTAGGATCATAAATAAAAGGATTAAGTCTATTTTTGCCCCTCAACTCTTGTATTTGCCTAATTTTAACCCCCAACAACAAAATGGAGTCAAAACTGAATGGTTTTGATAGTTGAGGTGTTAGCAAAAAATGGACTTAATAAAAAACTTTAGTTTTTAGATATTTGTAATTTTTTTAATATATTAGATTTACTTATTGATAAATATTTATATGTATTAAATATTTATCTAAACTTTATTAGATTTTTACCATAAAAAGAAGTTTATAATTATCATAAATTAAACTTTGGTGCCAAATTTTTTTTTGCTGAAAATCTAATCTATCTCATTGAGATCTAAACCTTTGGTTTGGGCTATTTCTCTGTGTCGAGTTTGTTCGAGCAATTCAAAAATTTTATATTTTAAAATATGAGAATTTAAATAGAATTTTGGGATTGTAAATGATTTCAAATGAAACATCACCAACCACAAAGTTGTATTTCTCATAGAGATCTACATGTTTAGTTTTGGCCATTTTTCCATTCGAGTTGTTCGAACAATTCAAAAAATTAAATTTCAAAATATCACAAACTGAAATAGAATTTTAGGACCGTAAATGATTTTAAATAAAAAAGTTGTCAACTACAAAGTTGTATATCTGATCGAGATTTACAAGTTTAGTTTTGGTCATTTGTCCATCCAAGTTCATTTGAATAATTCAAAAAAATAAATTTCAAATGGAATTTTGGAACTGTAAATGATTTCAAATGAAATAGTCACCAACAAAGTTGTAGATCTCATAGAGCTCTACAAGTTTGGTTTGCGTTATTTGTCCATCCAAATTCTTTTGAACAATTCAAAAATTTTAATATTCCAAAATCATGAGAACTTGAAACATGTAGATTATGTTTAAAATTAATTCAAATTTGCAGTCATAATAGAAAAATCCAATACATAAATAAAAAAGTGTAGATTAATTTTAATATTTATCAATAAGTAAATTTAAATATATTAAAAATTATATAAATATCTAAAAAACAAGGTACTTGATTAAGTCTATTTTTGGCACCTCAGCTATGAAAACTATTCAGTTTTGACTTCCGAAGGTGGTTTTGAGATGACTCTAGGTTCAAAACTAAACTTTTTTTTATAGTTGAGGTGTCAAACTTAGGCCCTGTTTAGATTCCCAAAATTTTCACCCCAAAGTGTCATATCGAATCTTGCGGCACATGCATGGAGTACTAAATGTAGACGAAAAACAAAACTAATTGTACAGTTGAATGAGAAATCGTGAGACGAAACTTTCGAACCTAATTAGTCCATAATTAGACACTAATTGCCAAATATAAACGAAAGTGCTACAGTAGCCAAAACCAAAAAAAATTGCCAACTAAACGCGCCCTTAGACGATTTTTAGTTGGGGGTTAAGGCAAACACAAGAGTTGGGGTAGGGAGGGGGGGGATTAGATTTATAATCCTAAATAAAATGATTGGAGATGAACAAACTTAATATAATCAGCAGACAATTCACAGAGCCACGAGCAGAAAAGCTCTCTCGTCCGCCGGCTATCCTCGAGACCGGCCTATTCGGTTGGCTGGTTCGTATCGTTGCTGGTTCGTTTACGTGAGAGAGAAATACTGCTGGCTGAATCGCGTAAATAATAGCCATCTGAGGGGGCTGGCCAGCCAGCCCAGCCAGCCCCAGCCCAGCGATCAGGCTGACAAAATGAGCCCTCCATCTCCATCGACGAGACAAACCAACGTGGTGGCCACACTATCACTCTGCATGCACACCGGCCGGCACGTACGGCGCGAGCTGCCTTTTTTTGGTGGCCCTAATGATGTGCCGCTGCAGGCTAATTAACCCGGCCCCATCCCTTTATCCGTCCATGCGCCATGCATCCGGTGCTTCCCATTGCTTGCGTGGACCCTCCCGGCAGACACTGTAACTGGGCCCCGCTTGGGCAGCAGTAGACCAGCTGTAGTACTGACTCTGAGGAGGCCTATCATATGAGAGTTTGCAGGTAGCCGCGCAGCTTTTTCCGTAGGTTTTGGGCGCTGCTGCTGCCATGCCAGTACGTATGCCACGGATGGGATAACTATCTGCATCAAATCACTTCACTTCACTGCATAGTTAGCAGTAGACCAGCTTCTTTTTCCCGAAATAGTAATGATCATGCTTCTATTATTAGGTTTAATTGTCTTTTACAGTGTACTCCTACAATATCAGAAATAAGTGCACCCCGAAAAGAAGAAGAAAAAACGCAACAACAGCAAGGCGCAAGCAATGGGCGGACAAAACAGCAGCATGTGAGAGCCCGTGGGCCGTGGCTGCCTCGGACCGCGCGCGATGGCCTGTGGCCGCCATCGGATCCAGATCTCGTGGTCCTCCCCGCCTTGTGCGTGCGAGTCATCATGGCGTCGTCAGTCGTCACACGTCAAGCCCCGCCGTGCCACTGGCCAGTGGGACCTCGCACCCTACTTGTCCACCTGATTGGTTCACACGAAGCAGACTGCAGACGCGACGAAATGCAAAATTCTTATATACTGAAATCAAAATACCTTTATATATTGATCAGCCGACTCGGTTAAGGATTTGCATTCATGTTTTTCGATCAGTAATATAAATCAATACTTTCAGAGCTGAAAATGGTAAATTTATATAAAAAAAGGGGCGACCTATATATGTGGCAGTTGTGATTGGCTCTGATGAGTCAGTGCTGAGTCCGCGTGCACACCAGAGCGCACACACACTCTGTCTCAGCCAGGACCCTTGGATGCGGATCGTGTGGTCCCCATGATCGATCTGTGTTTATGTGGATCTGTGGTCTGTGCTACGTACAGTTCCCGTCAACATCCTTGCATGAACAGAATAGCGATAAGATACACTACGGGTCCATGAGATCCGCCACAACATACGTTATGCAAACAATAATCAATTCCACATGAAACCAGCATATTTATACGTTGTATATGCATATACAAAGCACAACACAAAATCTTCTTGCACATGATAAATACAAGGATCGGAGAACATAAAACTATTTTAGTCAATGGAGGAGAATCACACGTACGTACTGTACAACGAGTAGGACCGTAGGAGCGGTACTTGTACTTCTTCTCGGCTAGCTCGATCTCATGATCGTGCTGTGCCCTAGCTTTCAGAACTATGAGATCGTGCTGTGCCCTAGCTTTCAGAACTGATTGATGACGTCAGATAAACAAAAGTGAGCAGACACACACAGCAAATTGATTGGTAGCATCTCTGGCCAAGTGTGAATAAATAATAATCCGCCATGCACGCATTTCCGGCGAGAACATGGCACGGATGGGAATATACACATATATTCCCAGCCGAAAGCAACAACTACCTAATGCTAGAGTCTAGTTCTGAAAGAGATCGAGCTGTCACAAGCTAGCTGGGGGCTTAGCTCACTGCTATTCCGGCGAGATTGAAACGATCTGACCGGTCGATTATCGATCACACAGAAAAAAAGGGCAGGCATCGACGCATCCTGTTTGATTCAGAAAGCCAATTGACAGCAGACAGTGACGACGTGCTGCGTGGTACGGTGAATTTCTAGGTGTTGACTGTCTGTACCGCCTTCGTTATAGGCGCATGTGGTGAATATGGATATTAGTACCAATTAACAGCTTGTAACGCTGGATCGCCAGTACGGTCGAAAACTTCAAATGTTGCATAGCTTGCTTACACGAAGTGTATTGCGTATAGGAATTCCTTGCATATATAACCATGGCCCATGGGCTCAAAATCGCATCAAACTGCGGCGCTCTGGCCTCCAGCCCGCGAGGAGCGCGTTGCAACACATGGACTAGGCTGCCAAACGAAGTCAAAGTGCACTGGCGGTCCTCGAACAAGTTCGAGTATGTCACACGTCCTCAAACTTGCTCATCTATGCCAACCCGGTCCCTAGACTCTTAAATCGCTCGTTTAGGCCATCAAACTTGTTCGGCTGTATCATCTAGGTCCCTAAACATGCAAATCACTCGTTTAGGTCCTCTAACTGATTCAGTTGTGTCACCCTGCTCCCTAAATACTCTATTATAAATATAGGCCTTGTTGGAGTTGGTTCGAGTTCGACTGGGGCCTTGTATTTTGTGTCGGTTTGCGTCATGATTCGATTATGTACTATGTAAATAAAGAGAAAGTCTATTTTTATCCCCTTAACTATCATATAAAAGTTAGCTTTTTCTCTCTTTAACTCTAAAACTGAAAATATCTCATTTCTCATCTCTCAAAACCGGATAGTTGAACTCCATGGCCGTTTTCTTGATGCTTTTTCTTTTTTTTCTTTTATGTTTATTCCGGATGAATATTTGAAAAATCGTAGTATTGGGCCAGATTGAATGCCCCATTGTGATTCACAGAGAGTAAATTACATGGTCGCTGGTCTCTAAACTGTTATCCTGTTAGGACTGGTCATGTAACTTATATTTCATTCCGAAATGAGAAAAACTCCATTCCACTTTGCTCAGCCGGCTGACTTTCCGATTTTCCTCCTTAAAGTGAAGTATGAGACAGGATATCGTACACCCTAATCGTTTAATACTGGGCAAACTATACGGTAGCTAGCTTCGAAGGCGGCTTTAATATACCTACGTCAGCTCAAGAGAGATAAATTAAACTACGTTTATAATTCCTGATCAAATAGATTTTACCAAAAGAATTATAAAACATTTTTTTAAAATACAATTTTTACAGAAGATTGCAATTAAATATCTTAACACGATGTACAAAATTCGAAACTAGTTTCGTATTTTTAGCTAAAAATAAAATGTATATCGATTCTCTAAGATTGAAAAATATTTTAAGATTTTTAACTGCATTACTTTTGTAGGGAAAATATTTAGACATATTTAAAAAAAATATTTGTGTAATTGTTTTAATAAAGTACATTTGACCCTTAAACTATCAACTAGTCCAATTTGTAGTTAACATAGCATCACATAGGATGATTGATGTAGCCCCTTATGTAGTCTAAAACGATCGTAAAAAATCAGTTAGGGTTATGATCTATCCGGTATTTAGATAGTTTATTTAAGGCATATGATGTCTGATTTCGTACTTCAAAGATGAAAATTGGATGACGACGATAGTTGGGGAGGTCAAAATAGTGACTGTTCCCTTCAGAAACTGACAGCACAAGCTGTGATTGCTTCAGTGTGTAAGGCACACAGCAAGCATCACTGGGTTTCACCGGTTGTTATCATTGTTAGACAAATAAAACCACTCGTCGGCTGTTGCTTTAGGGACATGCGTGTTCATGTGCCGACACATATAGGGGTGGACTGGGGATGTCTCCAATCCCCACCTGCATGCTGACAAAGTGATTTTGCTTCTTCAGTTGCCTGCGTTCCAGATTGCCATTTCTACACAAATGGCTCATATCATCATGTCAATTCTATTGTCATTAGAGTTCTCCATCAGCCTAGCCGTGGGAGTTTACCCAAATGTCCACATTTTCCCTTTACCATTGGACTTGAGATGTGCTCGTTTTATGTGTTGATCAATGGAGTCTCGAATTCCTTCGAGAACAGAGACCACCTTGTCCATGGACGGCCTCATCTTAGCATCCAAGGCCAGGCATTCAAGAGCAAGGGCAGCGACTTTCTTCACCCCGCCTGTGGAGTATTCACCTCCTAGTCTGGTATCCACCAAACGGCATATCTTGCGCCTGTTTATGAGATGTGGCCGTGCCCATTCGACTAGATTCTGCTCCCCCTTCGGCCGGTTTATATCAAAGGCACAACGACCCGTCAGCAACTCCAGAAGCACTACCCCAAGACCGTAGATGTCGCTCTGCACAGTAAGTTCCCCTGAAAGTTTTCAATTGTTATTACATTACAGGGATACTGCTTCAAAATACAAGCACTGAATATATTATTCTTGGGAAAAGGCAGCATTACAACATTTTGTGGCAGCCAAGTTAATGCTATAATGGGGAATACACAAAATATTACTCCATGTTTTGGATCCAAGACAAGCAAGTAGTGCTCAATTTCGGTGGGCTCGAATTATTTTCATGTAATTGTCTAAACCAAATATTTGTTACTGATTCTTGCGACACTAGTCCCATGCCGTGAGGATCAAGTTGATCTTGGTAAGCCTAGACTTTTGTGCGTTATATTAATTATTTTGTTCCTCTTAATGAAAAACATATATATACTTAGGCGCGGTCTAAAAAAAATACAAGCAAATGTGTATAACATTGGCGGGGGCATCAAAATTTGCATTTGAACGCTTACCTGTTGACAGATCATCCGGAGCTGCATAAGCATACGTTAGGGTTGCTACTGTGGACACATAATCTCTCGCACCAATAGGACCATTTGATCCGAAACAAGATAGCTTCGCATCATACGCCTGGCCAATAATATGATGCATCCCTTTCAGTAGATATCACTTACACCACCATGTATATAAAAATGAATTGCGGAGAATTGATGGCTCACTGTGGCTTACAGTGTCAAGGAGAATATTGCGAGTCATCATGTCTCTATAAACAATTTTCGCAGAATGAAGGAAAGCTAGTCCTTTTGCAGCTCCAAGTGCAACCTTCAACCTTAGGTTCCATGAAAGAGGACTAGAACTAGATCCTATAATAATAAGGAAAAAAGGGATTCAGATAGCTGGCTGATAGTGTCTTTGGTTTTTCAGGCCACTGCAAAACTATAGTAGTTAACTCATGGCATTCAATGCCATTCATGCCGCATCTGATTCTGATTTTCACTATGGACTGAAATTATTTTCAGTTATCATTGTAAGAGATGTTTTACATCCTAATGAGCATACTTCATCATCATCTATACTACTTCGAATGTTTACATTACTTCCTAAAACATGATAAATTGATAACAGTTTCCTTCCAAGAAAGTGCCTCTGTGTGCCTTATTCGGCTTCCATTCAATAACGATCATGTATCTTTATATTTGTCTTGGACGCCCACATATGCAGGCATTTCCTACTAGTGTAGTACTGTAGTTTATAAAGAACATACTATGGCAAGGGTAGTAGTTTATATTTGTCTTGTATTACTTACTCCGAGAAAGATGATTTTCCAAGCTCCCACGTTGCATATACTCGCACACTAGTAGCGACTCGTCGTCAACCGTGCAGTAGCCAATGAGCTTAACAAGGTTGGGATGTGTAGACATACCTAGGTAATGAACTTTTGCCTATAAATAGAAACTTAAAAAATAAGAGAAAATACAAATATCTAAATAGCAAAATTAGAAACCTTTAGTAAATTCAAAGGCATCACAAAACGATGAATTTCCAATAGTAACTTCAAACAAAATGACTTAGGATATAACAAGCTATAGACCGTATGAGTGCCTTACTCACTTGCAAACCCAGTTCATGTCTTTTCACAGCAATAGCCATTCCAAGGCCAGACAGGCAAGGTGACAGTGTTTCTTCATCAATCCAACCTTTAGAGATACCCCAGTACTCTTCTTCGTCACCGAGCACGCTGTCAGGTCGAAATGTTTTTGTGGCTAAACGGAGATCTGCAAAATTGAAGATCTTAACATTCGGAGGCACTGAAGCTGAAGAGGTTCGACTGCCGTAACTATTCCCATCTTTATCACCAGGGTTTGAGAATATCCCTGCATGTAATATATATTTAGTACTCGAGTTTCCACTCTGCCAAACAGGGGTATACCAAAATCAAGACACGGTATAATATTTTGTCCCTAATACCGTAATACGTTAAAATCTAGGGTGTCATGACAATCATCCAATGGCACGTCTAAGATTTTTGTAATTATGTTGGGCACAAAACAATTGATGTGCTCTTATCCTTAGCATGTTCATTGCCACGAAATGACCTTTAAATATGAGGGAATTCCTTGTGAGCCATTAAAAAATATCGCAATTCCCTGTGAGTCACTGAAAAAGTTCGGCGGACTTCAGCGCCACGGCTCCAACTTTTTTTTTTTGCCCTCCACTGCCGTCAGATTGGGCTCTAACGGTGTCAAACTGTAGGTGTGAAAAGTCGAAAATACCCTTAGGTCTAAATATGCCATTAATTTTTTTAGTATCTTAACGACTTCAAATGGAAAAACTCAAAACTAGAAAGTTGTAGATCTCGTCGAGATCTATAATTTTCATATAAAAATTATCTTCATTTAATACCGCAAAAAAGATATGATTTTTCTAAGATATATTAATCATATCAAATCATATCTTTTTTGCAGAATTAAATGGAGATATTTTTATATGAAATTTATAGATCTCGACGAGATCTACAACTTTCTAGTTTTGAGTTTTTTTTTCATTTGAAGTCGTTAAGATGCTCAAAAAAATTAATGGTATATTTAGACCTAAGGGTATTTTTGACTTTTCACACCTACAGTTTGACACCGTTAGAGCCCAATCTAACGGCAGTGGCATGGAGGGCAAAAAAAAAATTAGAACAGTGGCGCTGAAGTCCACCGAACTTTTTCAGTGGCTCACAAAGAATTGTAATCTTTTATAATGGCACACAAGGAATTTGCTTTTTAAATATCCATGTGCTCAGATGGATTCCCTGCTGATGAACCTCAGGCAGATGGTCCCTTTAGCTTTCCAAATTTGCAATGCAAATTAGTTACCTATGTAAAGCGAAAAACAGGCCAGCTACTGTTACTATACCACAGCACGAACTCACATGGAGCTTGTTAAAAATACCAAATAGCATTAGAAGGTCGGACGTTAAAGAGTTCTAATGAACGGTCGGTTGTTATCTCATTTTTTCAATTTTCAATAATTTGTCGGCCGGTATTTTTATTTTGCTTCACCATTGTAAAGCGAAAAACAGGCCAGCTATTTCTATAGAGTAGTGGAAAAGGAATTTGATGTTTCTTTCAGTAATACTTATGATTTCAACAATACTTTGAACAAATCCGGTAATAGCTTAAGATGGCTTCAAATTAGAAGTAGAAGTAATATCAGCAGCAAAGATTAAGGCATCAAACAAAGTAGCTAAGCAGCAAAAAGAAAAAAAAAACAGAGAGATAAAACTGACCTTTCGACAATGTACCTGACTGAGGCAACATCATGTTTTTACTCTTGTTGTATCACTGTAGGGTTACTTTTTCAAAACAAAGGAGTAGGTTGCTGTTTGTTTGAACATTCCAAGAAATACAGTATTTGCTGATTTGAGCTACCAATGATGCTTTTGACGCTTGTGTGGTTATACCTTTGTTGTATAGGTAGAAGGTAGTTTTTCCATTATAAACAGGTTTCCATGTTGACAGCATGGAAACATTATACTGCATGCATTCAACTATTTTATAATAAAAATGGACCTAACTGTGGTACCTATCTGTTGATTTTAAAAGTAGCTTTATCTTCCCTTTGTTTCCGAAAATTATCTAGCTCTTCAATTGTATTTTTACCCTTGCATATCCTCTACTGCAACATTGGGAACCATCAATCTCTTGGTCAGCGGCCTGTGATATTCTTCATGGAGGAACACGTCTATTTTACCTGCATTTTCCTCCTTTGTTTCTTCCATATTTACATGGCACCTTGCAGGTTCTTGCTCTTTGTAATCATCCATGCCTGTTGGGAAAAGAGGAACCAAACGATTGTTCAGGTGAATATCTTCATCGATCTATTCATTTATCAATCATTTTACAAAAGTCTTAAAATGGAGAGATCTAGTTCAAACACTTGACTAAGTGCTATGCTGTTATGTTCACCTCATCTCGTGTAAGTCTATCTCTGGCCCCAAGGAAGATTCATAAAGCTTACATCCCATCTGCTCTATAGATCCCCGCGGATGGCTGAATTGAGCACAGTGTTGATCTCAAACCACCGGGATGATGGATACGAGTCAAGCCGGTGCTAGGGTGGTTCTTGTTGGATTTAATTAGGTTTGTCCAATTTTTATTCAGCAATTAAATCAAAGAGAATTCCAAGATCAAAGTTGTAACAATTCTGTAGCTCGCTGTGTTTTCTAGCTAATTAGCTAGGTAGACTTGCGGTGGGGTCACTTTATTCTGAATAGGTGATAATTTAACCTATTTTTCTAGGAAGTGGATTGGTGTGTGTTGTATTCTTATGCTCGTTTCTCCTAATACAATGATACATGTGCCCTGTTTGTTTAAGCTTTTGGCCACTTTTAGATACTAGCTTGTGGACTTCTCAACAGCCAAACGACTCCCATAAGCCAATAAGCTAAAAGAGCTTCTGGCTTCCTAGAGTTTTTTTTTTTTTTTTTTTTTTTTTTTTTTTGCTTTTAAAGATCCAGAATCTTCCTAAAAGCCCAAACCAACAGGCGCAAAACTCTCCTGCATCTTTGAAAACAATAAAATGGTAGTGTAACCTATGCGTGATAAGGTCGCATGGGAACAAAAAAAAACTTACTTGAGCTTCGGTATTGATACAAAACCTGCTTGCCTTTTAAGTCCGCGGTGTCCTACGAAGACAACAATATTTTAGAGAGGTTTCTCATGATTTAAACTTGCAGCAGTTTATATAAACATGATCAAATAACATTTGTTTCAAGAGATACGTAAATCACACTTTTTACTTGTTACATAGATAGCTCGTGTAATACATTATATTACGTGAGTTATGTGGGAAGTATTCCTCTCCGTTCCAAATATTAAGTTGTTTTTGTTAAGGTATAATAGTCAAAGGGCATTAGTGTAATCTCCCTAGTCTAGGGTTTCCCTCATGTACTCTATATATTGTCCCCCTTTGGGCCTTAATAGTATCAATCCAGTTCAGTCTCCCTTTATTTGTAACAGTTTTAGCTTTATTAGGTAAATAAAAAAACTATGTATGTAGAAAAACCAAAATGATTTACAATTTAGAACAACAGAGGGTCTTTCATTCAGGATTCCATGTTATAGAAATGCTACTAAGAGAGGGGCTGAGAAGGAAAGAAAAAAACAAATTTTCCTTCATGTGCTAAAATTAATATGATAGTACAAGACATGGGAAAAAGGATAGGAAGTATATGAGTGGTAAATTGGAAGATATGCCGGGTAGTCAGATTAGTCCTTCCACGTCCACATAGAGTGATCAAAGGAATATAAACTAATGGAAAGAAGAAGCAATGTAATATTTTAGGTGAAAGATAGTAAATTGTTCCGAGAAGCATTGTGTACACGCACATTGCTTTTGCAGATGACAACACAAGAATAGGATGACCAGTGTGATAGTATGTACCTGGCTTATAGGTGAGCTGTTGGCAATATTATTCATCTTACTTAGTTCATTGAAGGCGGATGTATCAAACTTGTTCAGTTCATCAAGAATCTCGCTTATAGTAGGCCTTTTCTCTCGATCAGCCTCCACACATCTTAATGCTATTTCAATGCATGTCTGAATTTCTTTTCTCAAATGACGGGCTGTCTTAATTTCTTGTGATGTATGTGCCGGGATTGTTTCCTGAAACCTCTTACACCAGTTTCCATGTACCTGCGATATTGACACATAATTACAGAAAAGCTTAGGTGGCATGACTGCAGCACAGGTAAGACAACAAATATTTTGTTGCAAAAAGGGACTGGTATTCAATTAAGACACAGCAAGTTTGTTTCCTACAAGCTCAATAAATCGTTGGGAGGGCATTTCATCGCTTTTTGTGTAGCCCTCGGGTCCTGCAACTATTTGTATGATGATAACACCCAAGCTGAATATGTCAAACTTGTTTGTGATTTTGTGGCTCGTGATGTACTCTGGTGGCATGTATCCACTGCACGGTATGAAAATACAGTTAGATTTTTAATAAAAAAAAGTTGGTAACAGAAGTTTATTGTTCTCATGAACAGTTAACTTACCGTGTTCCTATAACTTTTGACGTGACATGTGTTTGTGTTGAATCAAAGAGTCGTGACAAACCAAAATCCCCTATTTTAGGCACCATGTCCTCATCCAGCAATATATTCCCAGGCTTTAAGTCCAGATGATAAACAGGATGGTTACATCCATTATGAAGGTAGTGTAAGCCCTCACAAATCCCCTTAATTATTTTGTAACGTGTGCACCAATTTAATCCGTGGGATTCATCTGTAGAAGCATGTATAAAGTGCACTATTGAAGAAATAAATTGCAGAGATTACAAACGAAATCTTTTTTAAAGGGCTACATACAAAATCTTACTATTACTAATTATAGGCTACATTAATTCTCACTAGATATGCTAGAAAGAAAAGATCATTCCAAAAATTCTCAAGATAAACAGAAACATCTAGCCTTTAGTTTGGTATTATGTAATCATTAGTGCTAATAATAGCTATTAGATCTATTATGTTTTATAAAAGAATCACCTACCTTTGCCATTATGAAAGAAATTTCAAAATTAAATTACCCACACTTGCATTAATAAAAGATTATTCATAATGACCCTCAAACTTTGTATCTATACCAAACTCTACTATTTCACGAATTACCCACATATGCCATTATAAAAAATAATACAAATTAATAAATTTGCATTTAAATTACCAATATATGCCATCATGAAAGAGATTAGAAAGTAAACCTTTTAATTTGTATATAAATTATCCACCTATGCATTGTAAAAAAATAACAAAAATATCTCTCAAATCCACATGTAAATGCTAATATAACCTATAACGAAAAAAATAATTCAACATCCATATATTTTTAAGTTACACACTTTGTACGTGCTTAAGTTAAAAGTAAACATAATATTTCACCATGTAGATCAAGTAAATATGTACGCATTAGATAAATATTTATTTTAATATCTTATGAAGCATGGAAAAAATATGTAAGAAAGCGCATAGAAAGGACTAACAATTTTTAGTTATATCAATACTCCATGGTAATAAATTTCCTAAGTTATCTTAAATAAGTTTATACATTTTAAACAAACATTATGTCATAGCAATATTAGCAATTTAATTTAAACACTATATTATAAAATAATACTACTAACACATATAATTTTTTGCTATGACAAATCCAACATTTAGAGTGCCATGGTGCAAGGAAAAACTACTATTTGAGACATTGTAAAAGCCAATGGCATATAATATTTCTTAATAAAATAAAAAAGAAATTTTGAATAAATGATACATAAGCAATAGTGTTTGAACTTAATACATATTGTGCATGGAAAAAAATAAATTCTATAAATTCTAACTAGAGTTCCCATGTAGAGCCTCCACGTTAAGCCTCCCAAGACCCGCTATAATAATAAAAAAGATTCTAGAAATTCTCAAAAATATCAAAAACGTCTAACCATCAATTCAGTAGACTCTAATCACTATTGGCAAATTTCAAATGATTGGTGATGCCATCCTAATAGTTAAGAGTGCAGGTTATGATATCAAATCCCTATTATTTAAAAAGTACAAAGGATGGAATAAGAATAAGAACAAGAACTTCAACTTAACTTGAGGATAAAAAATCTGTAGCAAACCGGATAAAATTTGAAAAAACAAAATTTAGATGCACGACATCATAATATATGAGCTGCAACAAGAGCCACCATAATTGAAGATAAGGTTTAAACGTAATGCATATTGAATATACACAAAGATGTTGTGCAAAGAAAAAAACTATGGATATTAATGAAAAACATATAGATCAATAATTAGTAAGTTCGTTATGATCGTATAAAGACTACAAAGTATCTATTATGCCTATTATGTTAGAAAATAAATAAAGAAAATACAATTTAATATAAACATTTTTATTAGTAAGCGGAATTAAGCAATAATTGATACTTAATATCTTCTATAAAATTCTAGCCATGCAAGAGCATGGTTTGATGGACTAGTAACAGTCTAATTTGAGAGCCATCATACCTGAGAGATGGTTTTCAAGGCTTCCACCCTGCAAGTATTCAAAACATAGAATTCTTTCTTCCACTCCAGCAAAAATGACTTCTCCATTGTGCTCAACAAGTTGGTGTCGTATTTCGTAGCAGTAGCCAACTAACCGTACAATATTTTTATGTTGAGCCCTCATAAGGTTAGTACATTCATTCTTGAATTGCTTGTCATTCTCGAGTCCTGATTGATGGATGCGGTAAAGCTTCTTTACAGCAATTTCTTCCCCATTGTCCAATACTCCCTATTGAATATATTTTGTTAATATAATATGGTATGAGTTCTTGTAATTTGTGGATGCAAGTGATAATCATACCTTGTAAACTACTCCACACCCACCATGACCAATTATGAGATTATTAGAAAAACCATCCGTCATATGCTTTAACGTCTGGAGTGTAAACTCCATTGGCATCACACTGGTACGCTGTAACTCGGTCTCCATGGTATTCTGTCTCCTACAGGGGAAAAAAAGTTGACTTTCGCGTCCTAACTCACTAACAATAACACAGTAATCCTTTGTACAAGGTAAGAGCAAACATGGGCTTTACTATATGGTATTCCCTCCACTCCAAATTATAAGTCGTTTTGACTTTTTTTTACATAGAATTTTCTATGTATTTAGACATACGTTATATCTAGATACATACCAAAATAAATGTACCAAAAAAGTCAAAGCGACTTATAATTTGGAACCGATGGAGTGTTATTAAATGAGTATGGATTGTCCATTTAGATAGATCTGGAGAAATATTATCATGTTTTACCTTATAACATAAGAGCAACTTCGAGAGTCTCTTTATATCATTCTGTATTGATAGGAAATGAGATTTTATTGACATTTACGATCTTGAACTAGGAGATCTCTAGATATCCCTGTCCTCTATTTCTGGTTTCTTGCTTACCAAAGATAGAGAGCGGAGCTGGTTCTCTAAAGTGCGGAACAAGATATAAAGAAATTGTTGGAATTGCTCTCGGTCCAAATAAGGATTTAGAGTGGTTTATAAGAAATTAAAGAACATTGAATATAAGAGCTCCAATTACCTCTCGGCGGCCACATCACATCCTTCTGCATATGGTTGATTTTTATTTTGCTTTTTTTGTTACCTTCTACAAATATTAATTGATATATCCCTTCTAAAAATCAGTGAGTCATATTTGAATTGACTTTACTACTGTATTACCTTGTAGGAGCTAATTAGAGCACTGTAGTAAGGCCCGCATGTATATATTTACTGAGAATGGGGCATGTCCTGTATCAACCGTTCACCAATTGAGATACTTATTAGACACTCAGTCTAGTGCACATGTTGCTAAAATTTACAATCTACATGCTTCATTCTAATAAATTGTAAGTCGTTATGGCTTTTCTATATGTACATAGCTTTTGTTATGTGTCTATATATTATATATGTATCTAGAAAAATCAGAATAATTAACAATTTAATACAGGGAGTAGCATATGTAATGGGAACATGGATAACTTTGTAAGCGCGTACCACCTAGGTAGTTAATTGGACACAGTGGCGGACCCAGGATTCGAAACCAGGGTAGTCCTAGTAAAAAAAAAATTGTCTCATGCTTATCGCCAAAATTATTTAATACAATACGGTAAAATCTAAAAAAAAGTTCAGTATACATGACTATAAATTAACCAAACCTAGGCTCAATTTCAGAAGTAATGCTATTTTTTGCATCATACTTCTAAAAAAAATGCAATATTTGATTTATTCATGCCTCAATTTCATGGAAAAAACAACAAATTTCAATCAATTCTAGGCTCACAAATCCACACTCCCTAAGCCCAATTGGCCAATTTACAGTCCAATCTCCATTCTACATTCTCCAATGTCCAAATCAAGTTCAGAAGTAAACACAAGCACTCACCACAAGACCGTGGAAGGATCTGACAATAATCTGAGATAAAATAGAGATGATTTTGGGGATAAGCTGGGAGGAGAAGAGGAGAGGAGTTTAGGCTACGAGAAATATAGATCAATTGTTTTTCCTCAGTTCTTTTCAACCGGCGCACCGGACCTGCTAACAGATAAGCTCCATGTACTAACTCTCATCAACCCATGAACAATACAAATCTTGAGTTTCGTCAGAACTCACCAGGTAGGACTGGAGTAGGCCAGCGCGGGGCCAGAGCGCACGACGGACTAGGGCACTGGGCGGCCACCAGCTATCCCGACCAGCTTCTTGGTGCGCCCGCCGCCGTTGGACTTGGCGGAGAGCGGCCACGCAGGGCCGCGGGGCGGCGCTGCGTCGGGGCTGCCGCTTGGCAGTGGGCAGGCGGTGGCAGGGGCGAGCAGCCGGTGGGCGGCGATCGCCAGTATGGAGTCGCGGACTCGCAGTCGTGGAGCGGGAGTGGCTGGTTGCTGCCTGGGTGGACCGCAGACGATGTTGCCTGTTTGGGCCAAAATTTTTATGGCCTGCGAAGTAGTCCTGGGCCTACTGGACTACCCGCTGGGCCCGCCACTGATTGGACAAGTAACTAGCTTTGTGATATCAAGAAACACGGTTAAAATTTGTCTTGACTCTTGAGAAAAGCTACTTACAAAAGAAGAAATCAATGAAAAAAAAAACAAAAAAAAAAGTGAAACAGCCGGCGGTTCCTCACGGGACAAAAGCTGTCCGAAACAAATACTGCAGCTGGAACAGAAAGTTTGCAATAGGTAACCGTGAGAGATTGTTTCTCTCTCTCAAAAAAAAGGTAACCGTGAGAGATTTTTACTGCACCGGGGCTAACCTGGGGGTGGCCTGCTTGCAGGGGGGGTACGGAGGCGTCGAACAGAAGACAAGCGAGCTTGCTCGGAGCTTCACGGAACAGGTACCCAGGATCTCGTCCAGCTCCCAGCAGTCCTCGATGGTGTTGTGCTGCAGTACTTGGTTTCTGGCATCTCTGATCAACCAGCTTCCGCGTTGGCGTTGGCGTTGGCGTTGTGTTGGACGCGTATCCACATTGTTGACCTTTTAATTCTGCTTGGCTGTTTCCAGGTAGCAACCACGCCATTTGTCTGGCGCCGGCGATTGAGACTGTTTCAGCCTAGCAGCTGTACGGCCCGTTCGCTGATTGGTTTCTGGGCTGATAAGTTCGGCTGATGCTGGTTCGTTGTGAGAGGACACTATTGACTGGCTGATAAATCCTGGCTGAAACCAACAAACGAGCATATTTCTAGTCTACAATAATATTTGAAGTATGTGCGGTGGGTGGTTGCCTGGATGGGGGCGGAGGTATAGGACCGCAAGTTGCCAAGTCACCATCTCCTTCCTCTCTAGAGCAGGACGAATGGCCTCTGTTACCAGCGCGGTTCATGATCTGCCAACTAAGCGGGCCATGGGCCTAGTTGGCCTCAGTTTATGGGTCTTTTATTTTGTGTCGGGTGCTTCTTCTTTCTAGCTCTGGTGTCACTGCTAACCCGGCCAGATCAAATGAAATGGCACGTAATTGTGAATTAAAAAACTTGGCAACCAGATGTGATCTAGGTATTACTGACTCACTGATTGCTTCAGCTTTGTAAAAGGCACACGGCAAGCGCATCACTAGGTTTGATTTGACCCCTGTTCCTGCTGTTAATTAGACAAATCAAGTATTGCTTTAATGTTCTTCATTCATGTGGCTCCAGAATATACATGACCTGTTCCTTTCTGTTGTTGGACTGCATGCATGCCGTGTAACCCATATATGCAGAGTCGGCTGATCAATCAACAATCATTCTATCTATTGCGCCTTTCGCCGCCATGTGCAACAACACTTCCAGTTGCACCATTCAAGCTGCTTTTTATGCTACTAACCAAAAAAGTAGGGTGGGAGTTATGTACATGGGGGAAAAGAATCAATGAACCATTTTGTGACAAAGCTGAAAACCAAAACCACAAAAATGTTTACAATGTCCCAGTTTTCTGTATGTGATATACAAATATATGGCTGAACTGCATTTCGGAAGATTGTCGCCGTCGTCCGCTAAGGGCTGTTAGGTCAGGTCCTCGACATCCGACGGTTCGTCTTCCGTGAGGTTCGCCTCATGGCGGGAGAGCTCCCAGAGGAGCTGCTCGATGCCCAGCTTCCTCAGCTCGTGGATGCCTTGCTCAACTGCCAGAATATAATAATGCTCAAGGTATAAGTCATTTCTGGCCAGGATTGATTTTCACGATCAACAACACCGTTATGGCTTCGATGTTCAGTGTGACACCAGCCACAAGCATAATATAAGAAAACTAGCAAAAAGAAAATTATACCATCCACAGCGTCATGTGACGTTGGTTGCTGGCCGTGTCGATCGATCCACATCTGCAATCGCTCCTCAGCAATATCCTCTTCCACGTTGTGGGTTTTAGCTCTCCTCCAGAAGTAGATGAGCCAAGCCTGAGCAGTGGCATCAGAGTTGACGGTCACCACATAAGAACATTAGCATTTACATAATCTCGGCATCTGGCATGTTGTACTTCTTTGGTCTATATAGCCAAAGTCTATTGAACAACTTTTTTCTGTAACTCATACTGTGCATCCTCATGCAGCTCATTTTTCTGCTCTACAAAACTGACTGTAATTATGATATGCGACACTTCATTTTTCCTTTTCTTAATACATTGGCCTTAGGGCACACCAAGGCAACAACCAAGAACTTCTATTCTAGCCACAATTATACTAAAACATGCAAGACTAAAGGAATAAACTTACAAGGGATGACACAGTCACCATGAAGCAAAATGAATTTTATTAGTAACTTGGCACAAAATTAACCAACTTGCTGATTGAAGTCAGGCTCAGAGAAAAAGGAATAGGGACGGTACCTGCTTGAACAGTACATCTTCTTCCTCATCCTTGCTTAGGTCTGCACAAGTTAGATTAAGTATTGGTCATGAATTTGTAACGTTTCCCAACAGAACAAACATGGCACTGGGTGATGCTACAGCTAACCAGCCAACTAATGTTGAAAGAACATCACTCGTATAGCTAGCTATTAATATGATGGTTACAGAAAACAGAGAGATAACGGTACCAAATGCTTCAGTGAATTTTTCATCCCCAGATGATTTAATATCTGCATATGTGAAACACCAAACCATAAACGTGAGTTAGCTTCTCAGATGGCCAATTAAGGAATTATGTCAACTGATCAATTGATGATTCATAATATAATGATCTTTTATGCAAAATATTCTTGGTACATTATCAATAACAAATAGGAAAAACAACAGAAGAAACCTGGATCAGCTGCTCCAGCAACATTTGAACGATGGTGTTGGGCAAGGGCAAAAAGTACCGCATCCTCAACCTCCAAAAAATAATTAGGAGCATCAGAAAAGTGACAACAGAAAAAAAGTAAATGGCAAAGTTTGATCTAGAAAATCTTCAGCACCAGGCTACCTAAGGTGCTGAGAACTGCTGAATGTATATTATGAATAATAAATATGGATGAAAGCCTAGTTAAAAAAGATAAGCACCTTCAGGAAAGCTAGTTCTTGAAGTCCTTTATCAACAGCAAGCATGGTTTCTACGTTGCCTTCCCCTGCTGTAACAGTCAAATCATGAACAAGCTTGTCTACGTCTTCCAAACCATTACTTTCTGTTTCAGATCCATTCTTAGCTCTCTGTCCAGCCGATGTTACATACTCAAACGGAAGAGGTGCAAGTGAAGACCAGTATTCATGTTTTGACATTGAGATATCTGGATAAATGCCTGCAGAATTGCAAGAATTTACTCAGAAAAAAACAAAGCATCAATTGGTAAATACGTTATGAAATGGGGAATTCGGTAAATTCCTTTTTGACAGGAGTCAGGAGTTTAGAAACTAAGGAAACATAACAGTGTTACTGTGAACTCAAGAATGACAGGAATTTTAGGAAGACTGATGTTATAGGTCCCCACATGCTAACAAAACCAGCATTCAATTGAATTCGTTGCAAAAATAAAAAGGTTGTCTTATTCTGAATTTACCATATTGGACAGCCAAGCCCCAATAACGGGCTAACCAACACCTCTTCATGACAACCTCTTCCTGTACAATAATTATGTGCTTCAAATCAGCACTTCCACAAGCAACTAGACATTTATGCTTGGTTGAATCTTTGGATAAAAGGAAAAATGATAGAGGAAATTAACCATTTCTTCTTTGCTTAAGATCACCCTGTGTGTCATTGTATGCAACTCTTGTGTTTCGGATTCAGCTTCTTTGAGTTTCTTCACAGCAGCAGATGCTTCTTCTCTTGCAGACTAGAACAGAAAACAACATTATTGACAACTGATAGTTGAACTCATAATGTTCCTTATTGTAGGGCATAGGCTAGCACCTTACCTGTAGCTGTTGTTGAAGAGTGGTGAGTTCCTCACTTTTACCATTCTTGGATATAAGAGCTTTTCTTATCTCTTGCTGTTTTTAAATCAGGGAAAAAAATATGTATGAACACCATGTCCTCTTGTAACACCTACCAGCTGAAGAAATTTTCTAGAGTAGCAATTATTCTATCAAAACTTAGATTATATAAAGTATGGATTCGGGCCACTTCAACCAACGAAATGAGGGAATTCTAATGCATCATTCATCACACTTCTAGAATGGATAGCAATGTTATTTAACATGTGTTCAGTTCCATTTCAGAAAAATCCAATTGATCACTATTACCATAAACAGATAAACATGCAAAATTAAACTTGTACCTCCTTTCTTACAAGCATCTCCTCCCTCCTGCATCCATAAGTTGGAAGTCATGGATAATGTGATAGGGGAAACGTGTAAAATATCCAAAAATACACTCCAAATACCTTTTCATAAGTTTTACTTCCATAGATAACCCATTGCCGAGATTAGCAACCTGGAGATATTGCAGACAACAAAGATATAAAATGGATATCATATGTGCTCTACATAATCAAATTATCCAATCACAATGGTCACATGAACGAAGTAATGCAAAAACAAATAATTTAAACTCAATCCTGACTGAATGAGCTTTCATATTTGGAGAGGCATCATTTAGAAGTAAAAACTACGCTTATGGAAAATGGTAGTATGATACTATAATAAATTTGTTAGAAAAGGCTGGTATAACCTCTTGATTATGCCACTATACAATAATACAATCTTAACACTACAAGTACCGATTGAACACTTGAAAATGTATACTATGAAGCAATAGTATGATGCATGTTGAGAAACTCATCAAGCACAGTATTAAAATTTCAGATCTCTGAATGAAGCTGCAGAATCTGGGACAGTCATACCAGATACTTGAAATGCCAAACAGAATACCTGTTTCTCAAGCTCCGTTGTCCGGGCTTCAGATTGTCTAAGTTTCTCTTCTGCTAGCCCAAGCTGAATTCGGAAGAGTATTACATAAGTTTAGTATGAAACGAAGACACTTCTATTTTCTGATTCGTGGAATCTGTTAGAATACAAGTAAGAACCATAGTGCACCTTCTCCAGAAGATTTACGTTCTCATCTTTTAGCATTTCAAGCTGAAAAACAAAAGCAGCATTTGTCAGATTCTTAATTGGAAAAAGTTATGTCACTATTACTGACGAAAGCCCTGTGTAAGTTCACTAATTGTTCTGTAGAAAAGCATCTGAAAACTATAGAATGTAGAAGGTGTGATCAGTAGTAAGCTTTGCGACAGACCTCTTCTGTTAGTGTTGAACTGTCATGTGAGTCCCGTGACCGTGCGGACTGGGCAAAAGTGGGATCTGGATAAACAGCCCTACAGCATGGTGAAATATCAACTGTTAATCCCAGCAATCTCGTTACTACTTATAGATAGACTACAATTATATCAGTAATGATGAAACGTACTGAGAAGGAAGTCAGACTAATTTCCTATGCAATGAATACATTAGCAACATTATGATGAACATTAACAGCAGAAAAAGTTTTTCTGATTAAAATATTCATACTTTCGAGGAAAACTAAATATAAAAAGATAGGAACACACTTGTCTATGCCAAGAGAAAGGCATTGGTCTATGAAAAAGGACATTCCAAAGCAATATTTGTAAAGGAACATAAAAATTCTATGCAATCAAGAAGTGAAGAAAGTGGCTTGTCTCTCAAGTACAATGTATGAAACTCTACAATCTAAATATGTAGCAAAAAAACCATAAGTCGCAACTATGAACTGGGGCATAAAATCGTTAATAGAATGAGAGCGGCATCTGTTTTCAAGAGACGTGCTGGCAATATGACAATGAAATAGCAAGAGAATTATCTCAAAAAAGCTTGACAATTCACCTTCTATCCTTAGGTGTCCCAGTGGGAATTTCCACAGCTTGTAGAGGCCTCACACTAACGCCAACTGGAGGTGCAAAGGTTGACCTTCCTGTTGATGGTGCACGATTTGCTGCAGCTGAGTCCACACCATTCCGACCTAACTAGGTAAACAATGACAGAGGAAATAAGGTGCGCCGTTTCATAGGTGACCGAAATATTCGAGAACAAGGCTTGCTTCAGCATCTGAGATTGCAAGTAGTTCCTTCAGAATATTAAAAAAAAAGTTTAGCCTACCCCAACTTGTTTGGGACTTAAAGGCTTTGTTGTTGTTGTTGTCGTTGTATTTTAAAAAAAGAAGTTGAAAGAAGTAATACTTTTCTGGATCAAGAATTCACTTCTCATATCTCCTTAACTTCATGTTCACATGAAGCAAAAATATAAATTGTATCAAAAGGAAACATCAAAGCAGCAGCAGCATGAAACAAGAATGTACAGCAAGAAACAACAAATTTAACAATACCATGTTTTTAAATAACTATATCTCGAGTTACCAGTAATTAAAAGTTGTGGGACAAGGAAAAATAGTATAACAGCAATGCAATCAATTATCAGTCACCAGTAACTGAAATAAACTGAGAACAGACCCGAATCACAACTTCAGCAACTACATTATCCAGTGGCTTGTTTGGCATATGCTTTGTATCGTATAAATTGTTCATAGTTTAAAAATTAAAACAAAATATTGTTATAATCTTTTGGTTCCAAACAGAGTATGAAGCAGAGCATATGAGGAGCAAAACAGTACTAATACTTTTTCCAGACTTGTTTCTTTCTTTGCTATAGCTAAATTCCGAGTTGTTTCAAACGAATTGCTTGAGATAACAAATGGTAAGCTATCATCTTTGACATTACTTATCGCGGGCGAATTGCTCCTGCTCCGGTCCCTGGCGACGACGGCGGCCAAAGGCTTGGGCAACGACACTGCCTCATCCCCACCGTCCTCACTCCCTCGGCTGCTCCACCGCCCGACGCTCTCCACGTCAGAGTCCACGCTCGACGCTACCTCAGACACAACTTGCTTCACGCCGACGTCCCGCCTCGACCGCCGACTAGAGGGCCTTGTGGCAGGCAGGCTGGCAGCAGCCACGGTCTCTGACGCTTGCGGCGCTACCGTCGGTTGCGGCGCTTCTGCAGGCCTCGTCACGCTTGAGCTCCGCCCGCCGCGTGCCAGCAGCTGAAGCGGCGTCTCCTCTTCCTCCTCCTGAGCCGCCACGCGTGACCTCGGTGGAGGCGTTGCGCCGCGGGAGACCGGCCTCCGAACGACCCGCGGGTCCGTCAGCCGCACCGGCGCCTCTATCGTCTCCTCCTGCTCGCGCTCGCGGCGCACGGCACGCTGTTCCTCCTCCTGAGCCGCCACGCGTCTCACCTCGGTGGACCTCGGTGGAGGCGTCGCGCCGCGGGAGACCGGCCTCCGTACGCTCCGCGGGTCCGTCAGCCGCACCGGCGCCTCTACCGTCTCCTCCTGCTCGCGCTCGCGGCGCGCGCCACCCGCTCGCGGCCGTGCCGCGCCCGAGCCCGTTCCATCGACCGCGCCGCGGCGAGAGGTGCGCGCCGCGGCGGTGTCCGTGTCGTCAAGAGCGTCGTGCCCGCTCCCGCTCCCGTCGCGGCGCAAGCGCGCGGGGACTCCCTCGTCCCGTCCTCCGCCGCCGCCCTGCGCGCCGCGTCGGAACGGGGAGGAGTTGGTGGAGGAGGAGGCCGACGGCGGCGCGGGGTTGCGGCGGTACTGCTGGAGCGAAGGCAGAGGGGCAGTCGAGGATGATACTGAACTCGCCGGCGGCGCCTGCGTGCGCGAGCATCATCTCCTCCATGCGCGCCATCGCCTGCGCCGCGGACGCGCGGCGCTGGTCCGCCGCCGCGCCGGAGGGCCCCGGCCGCCGCATGTGGCCGCCGCCGCCGCGGGGCGCGTCCATCGGCGTTCGGGGTGGGTGGCCGCCTAACCGCCGCCTCGTTGACTTTGATTTGACTTTTCGCGTTCCGCCTTGTGTCTCGTTTGGGTTCGAACTTCGAAGAGAAAGAGAAGCCCGCGGATTTGCGGCTTCGGCCGTTTCGACGAAGGTGGGCGGAAATGTTGGAAAGGGAAAGGTGTGCGCGTCGGTTTGCACCCTGTCCGTTTGATATTTGTAAATTATTAATTACCAATTGTTATTTATAGTAGTTTTTGCCTTGTATATTTTTTCTTTTCATTTATATTTTAGTGAATTTTCTCTTGATTTATTTTAGTGATATTCTTTACAACATGAAATTACAGGAGATGCTAACACTTCGATTCTGACTTTTTACTTCCTTTCATACGATGTATTGCCATCCGATCAACCATAGGACCAGAAATAATCTTATTCCTCCTCTTGACAAGGCTACATTCTACTCAACATTCGCTCAATCCATGGTGCTGCCTTCCAACCACACTAAACATTTATTTTTGTTCTCCCCCATCTTTCACATCGCTTATTGCCTATCCTTCATCACTCCTTGGTGCTCTGTCCAGTGTCACCCCACAATGTTTGGAGCCTCCTTAAGCTCCATTCCAATTTCTAAGTTCTAGAACTACAAATCAGACCCAGACACCCCCAACAATTTAGATGTTGGTTGAGTTGACTACGAAGTGTTTGAGATCAACTCGGTCAACATCCCTAGCGCCCAAGCAACATGCTCAACGGACAATGTTGTTTTCGAAGTACATTCAATCGCCCCATGAGTTGCATCGAACTTAAAAAATACATTTCAAGGATAAATCTCCTTTATTAGTAATTACCTCAATTATCCATCGATCATGTGAGTCGATAAAGATGTCTAGGACCTCCACCACTACAAGGACGATGTGGGGATGCTAATGCTAGAAGTTGGACACATAGTAATCAACCTTATCTCCCATGGCATCGTCCTAAAATCTAATCATTGTAGTTGGTAGAGGCCACATATGTGAGAATGTGCACATATTCATGTGTTTCCCCTGAAACAGTAGCATAGGTCGGAGCAAAGACGATAAGCCAAAGAGTAACTAGCTTTATGACAGCATGAACCACTTAGAACAAAGACGACAAACTTAAAAGCTAAATAGTAGATCTAGAGCCACATGGTGGGATCCCTCACTCTTGTCTCCAGCAAGGTCAGCGGTGATAGAGAAGAGAGGGGTCCAAAATGGATCGATTTTCACCTTTGTCTCTCTTGACCCAGCGGTTTAGGGCGCGGTCAAAATGTGGCTAGAAGGTTACCGATGAGATGAATGAGCAAGGTGCGTGGACTACATCGTGGACTCATTCCATGTGAGCATGTCATTTTCACCTTAGAGTACCCAGTGCGTGTTTCCTTGAATTTGATGCTCCAACCAACTTATCACAAGCGATCCTTGATTTCTGTTTGTGTTGTAATGTTCAAGCAGGTAAATCCCATGAATCAAATAAACGAAAAGAAAAAAAAAATGCCTAAGTTGGCTTAAGATGAGCAGTGAGAAAGAGTTGAGGTAGAAGTGAACTGACAATAACATTTTTTAGTCTACAAGCACCTGAGCTTCTTCAGGCATTGAAGCTAGAAAAACTTACATAAGCATCAACCCTTGCAAAACGGCAAAATCAATGGCTGGATCCGCTTATTTCTAAATCCAAGCATCATTTCTCTGCATGCTATGGGTGCTCTTATGTGAGTGAGTCCTCTTTAGTTGTTCGTGAAGTAAAATATTTAATAGAGGTGTGTTTTGCAAAAAAAATTCTAGATAGTAAGAGTTGGATTTGGTCTAGTGTCTGTAAAGAGTTGAGGAAGACAGACTTGGTTCGTGTCCGTTCGTGTCCCAGAACATAAGAACTTTTTAGGATGATTCCGATAACCAGGGCCTAGGACGCAAACTTAAGGTTCCCAAACATCGGAAAATTCAAAAAGATCGGACACTGCAGTGCAAAATGGATGATTTTTTTTTTAAAAAAAACCTTCACTCGCACCAACACCCTGTTCGCTTGTTGGTTTCAGCCAGCCCAAATCAGCCAGCCAACAGTATTTTCCTCTCACAACAAACCAGCACCAGCCAACCCAAACCAGTCCAGAAACCAACCAGCGAACAGGCCGCAAATATCCATCCCAGTGGCACGTGCAGCCACATTTGTGGGCCCACTTGTTAGTCTGCAGTTGATCCAGTCAGGGGAAGAAGGATGAAAGGGGCCCACATTTTCTTTTCTTTTTTTTTATCTCGTTTGACACGTCAACGGGCCGGGGAGGGAGACCTGGGAAACGCTGGTTGCTTGCTATAAGTGGACCCGATCAAATCGAACAGGAACAGCCCCGTCATGCCCTGGACTCAGAATATATAAATAAAATAAAAAAATTAAACAGTCACGTATAATCGTAAATTATCTCCTCACAAGAAATTACTGGCGGTAGATATATCTTGGCACGGAAATATGGTTTCCAGCTTGCTGTTTTCCAGCCAGGGAGAAAACGACGTACTTTCTCCGTCGCGTAATAAATACACGTTTCCGGTTAAAAAAATTCCCATAATAAAAGGTCATCATGAACTATCACATCACATTGTCAGCAACAGCTAAGACCAAGACAATAAAAAATTAATTCACGTCAACATAAAAAAGGAAAAAAAAAAAACAAAGGAAACGGCAGCTCCTCGTCTCGATCTCCCTGAGGCTCTCCAGAGGCTCCTCGTCTTATGACAGTCTTCGGTTGAACCAAAAATTTTATTGTTGAAAATATTGTTTATGCTAAAATATTAGGAGAAAGAAATACTGCTTCGACTAAAAAAATAAATCAAATAAATTTAAATTCAGTTCAGCCAAACACTCCCATAGTCTGTGGGGGCTGCCCAGCACCAGCAGGCCAGCGCGCAGGACGAGACAGGAGTGCGGCAGCTGCAGCCCCACTGCATCGATGGACTGATGTTCACTGTGCAAATACTGTAGAGGCAGTTTCGTCATTTTGGCTTCATCTTGGTATTCATGCCCAAACTTAGATGTGCAAATATTATTGGACGGTGGGCGTAGCAGACTATTACCCGAGTAGTAGGCATTGACTTGCACGTCTATTTGAAGGTGTAATTCGCTTTGATAAATTTCGTTGTACCCATCACGATGCATAATTGTAAGCAGCGACATTTAGGATATTTTGTTTTGATGACGAAGAATGTGTTAGAAGCGCAGTGACGTTAGCGAGTGACTGCTCTGCAAGCTGAACACTGCCGTTGAGCAGAAGCTATCCATGACAACACTGTAGTGGGCCTGAAGGGACTCTAATGGGCTGGTGGCCCAGGTCCACGTTGGTGTCTGTTTCTTTTTCTTTTTTCTTGCATTTTGATTTCGCAGACTAGGAGTATTTGATAATAATACTCGGTTATGCCAAGAGTTCGGTTTTCCTGATCCTATTTACATCATGATTTTTTGTCAATAATATAGAATTTTTAAATAAGATCCGCCGAGGAACCGTTAAATAAGAAGCGAAGCACGAATTTAGAGAAAGAAACATTTTCTTAAAAACCTACCGTGTCGAGTGGCCCGTTCCATTTTTTAACGCGTAGCTGGCGCATCGAGATCTCTGATGCATAGTCAGCCAGTCTCAATGAGGTTTTATCAGAGTTTTATGGACATTAAATAGGCTGATGTGGCACCGTATTGATGAAGAGAGATGATAAGAGTTTCATAAGAGTAGAGAGAGTTTTACGAGGATGAAACTCTTCTGCACTATTTTTAAAATATAGATACATTAGTAACAGGTCATGAAATCTCCACCGAGACTGACCTCGTAGAGCCGGGCTTCGACTTCGACCCCTCTGACACCTTGGGCTCGTCCCGTCCGATCGTTTTGACTACCGGCAGTCCGGCACCGATCGAGCCCCTCCGCGCACGCTACTCTACGAAGCAGTCTGAACAGCCGCCGGATCCAGACCTGACTGGCTGACCGGTCGGCAGGGCGGCTCGTGATCGCACGTGCAGCTAGCGCGCCCAGCGCCCGAGCGCCGGTTGGCCGGCCGTTTCGACCCGATCGGCCGTCTCCACTCCACCCGGGCACCCACGGACCAGTGTGGACCAGTGGTGTTCGATTTTGGTGACTAAAATTTAGGATGATGCTCGATACTAATAAAAAAATAAATTATAGAATACGTCAGTACTCCACAAGACGAATTTATTAAACCTAATTAATTCATCATTAACACATATTTACTGTAGTATTAGTTTGTCAAATTATGAACTAATTAGGCTTAAAAGATTCGTCTCGTAAATTAGTCGTAACTTGGGCAATTAGATTTGTAATTAGTCTATATCTAATACTTCATGCATATGTCTAAATATTTAATAGCACAACAGCTAGAGTTCAGAAGGAGGAACCAAATAACCGGCTGCTCTAGACAAAGGGCAAGGTCAGCGGCGAGGAAGCCTAGGCAGGCATTGGGCGGCGTTGACCGTGCATGGATCCATGCACGCAGGCATCGGAGTGCGGGGCGGGTGCCGCGTGGCCGCACAGCCGCAATCGAAGGATCCAGCAGGCCGCCTCGGGATGCGCGGCAATTAAACATGTCCCGCTCTCCCAAGCTAACCCTCGCGAGAGACCCCGGGCAGCAGGTTCAACAAAACCCTCTGGTTGTTGACCAAATTGCTCCAGTTACCTTCGGTAAAATTAGTCATGTTTTTCTTTTGGCAACAGGACGCAAATCAATTTCTCCTGCATGCGGTGCATTGCAACACAGGATTGCCTAGTGCCTGGAGTTGGAGTAGTTTGAAGTTCACACAACACAACGGGCGCGTCAGAATCCTGGTCAAAGTTTGGCATCTACGTACAAACGTACTGCTACCTCCGTTTCTTACTCGTGTACAATACGCCAAGGAAACGAACGTGTGTTCGATCGTGTTCCAGGTTCCAACGACGAGATGACAATCGAAACGCACGCGAATAACAGACAAAAAATAGCGTAAAACAAAAAAAAAAGAAAGCAACAAAAAACACGAGAAACACATCCAAAACTGCCAGCGAAAATCTGGCAAGTTTCTACCAGGAAGGAGGAGTCTCCAAGCTAAGCAAATGCGATGCGAGCGGTAATTAATTCAGCAGCAGCAGTAGTAATTAGCTAGCAGCGATCGAGTAAATACATACCTTAGGAAGAGCGAAACCGAAGTACTTGTCCTTGGCCCCGCCGCCGCCGCCGGCAGCGGCTGCGTGCAGCGGGCTCCGGCCGCCGTACCCGTACCCGTACGCGCCGCCGTGGAGGGGGCTCATCATCCCGTTGCTGCCGGCGTGGTCCGCTTCGTCGTCGTCTCGCGGGCCCGCGGCGCGCGACATGGCGTGCGCCATGGCGGCGGCCGCGCGGGCCTTGGAGTTGGACCGCGCTGCCAGCGGGTGCACGGGCGACGCCGCCGCCGCCGCCGTTGTCGTGGCGGCGCCGAGAGGGTGCGCCGGGGACGCCGGCGCCGAGTAGATCCCGCCCGCCGAGCGCCGGCGCCCGTAGGTCGGGCTGCCGGCCCGGCGCCAGTCCATGTGCGCGCGCGCTGGTAGATTGGAATGGAGGACGGCCACCGGTGCGTGCGGTGCGGTGCGCGTCCTGGACGGCGGCCTCGGCTCTCGCTTGAGGGGAACGGAGTGCTTCGCGTGTGTGCGCGCGTGCGGCCAAGAGCTTAGAGCTGGAGGGAGGTCACTTTGAGGATGCTTTCGAATTAATATATAATATTTTCTTGTGGCTTTAAGCGGATAAAATATTTCTCGAGAGCGGTGCTCAATTAATGACCCCTGAGCTAAGCAAATGTGCGAACTTCACCGACCCTTTTGGGACTTGCTGATCAAAATTAGGCTTCATTATTACTGTAAAAAAAAGGCTTCTTTACCATGGACCAGCAAAGAGCAAACCATTCCTCAAAAAAAAAAAAAAAAATCCAAGAGCAAACCAGATAAACAACATCTCTAAGAGTATTTCTAAAATTTATTCTCTAAACTTGAGGAGAGTTATTTGAGCAAAAGTTATTTTTCTATATTTTTCACCCTCAAACATTATCTGTGCATACTCTAGAGAGTTATCCTTGTTCTCTATATTTGTCCAGCAAGGAATCTGGAACAGAGGATATCTATATTTGGAGATCTAATTAAAATCACGGTTGAGGCGTATTTTGCACCAAAATCCCTATTCCAATAGATTACGAAAATACAAAGAGTCTCTTGGAGTTGCACTAATAAAGCCAAGTGCTATAAGTCAAATTATAAGAGTCGAGTTATACAATAGCCGTCTCTTATTTGTCTATAAAAACTTTTTTATTATTACTTTTATCCATGTTCAACTTCTCTTTTCTAGTCCTTCTTATATCACTTGAAGTCTGGACCCACCACTGCAAAGGCTCTCGTGCCCAGCTCGTTGCTGGCTGAGAGTCAAGCTCTTCTCTCTTCTCTCCTCCATATCAACATTAGCTTGCTTATAAGACCATTATTATTGTACTTGCTCTAAGGGGCTTAATTGTTTCTAGTAGCGTAAAAACTACAATAATACAATTATAAGTGCAAACTAAAAAGTAGATGGTCCAATGTGATTATAACAATCTAGACCTCAAATTGCTACTCCAGCAATCTACTCTCCACTTACATCAGATTGTGATAGGAGAGAAATAGAAGTGGACATGCAAGTTGAAACAAATTACCCACATTTGCCTTATTTTTTCAGACACCCCCTTCCTCTGATTCTCTCTCCCATCGCTCCCTCTCTCCTTCACAAATCTCTTTTTCAGAAAAAAAAACCCTAGCCACCAGGGTTTAGTAATACATAGAGCTCATCACTGTTGGCTCAGAAATCACCATACCGTCGATTTTGCGATTCTACGATGACAAGGAGCTTGTTACCACCGGCTCAGAACGAGTGGTGAAAACTAAATTAAAAATTAAAAAAACGCTCAAGGTCCAATGTACATCACGTTCACATCTGGATCTATGCACATCTCCATCTCCGTGTGCCATATTTGCTTGGATCTAGGCCCACTGTCACATCTGCCCCCCGATGTCATAGCGCACTGCCTCCCATGAGGAGGGCCACCACAACCTCACACGCTGCTCTTGCCCAGATCTAGAATGGAGGGACGCCATCGTGGCGCCCTCGCACCACCACCTTCGCCCAGATCTGGCACAAAGGGGCGGAGAAGGGGCGTCCGATGTCGGTCACGAGAGGAGGCATCCAATGTTAGGCACGAAGGGCGGTGTGTGTGTGTGTGTGTGGAGAGAGAGAGAGAGATTTGGGGTGGGGGAGAGAGTGGGGGTATGGGAAGGGGTCGGTTGTGAGAGCGGGGGTGGGGGTTAGTGTTTAGGTGTTTAGTTTTATACTAGGCTGGGATATGAATCGGCGGTAAAACCTTTTCGGTTACCACTGCTGGTTTGTAATAGGAACCGACGATGGTAACTATTTTCACCACCAGTTTTTATCAAATTAGTGGGGAAAATGGTGTTGCAAAAATGCACTATAGTAGTGGCCCTAGGATGCCTTCGCTCCCTAGATCTCCTCCACTCAGTGGCCCCTACAGGACTCCACCAAACCAAACATGAATGAACTCCTCCGCCCGGCCACCCTTCTTGCATCCACAAGCCCCCATCATACCTCTTCCACCTTGTTGCCTCCTAGATCCCGTTTAGTGGGACGCTCTTGCCAGATTTGCAAATCTGACATAGAGCAGCTAGGCGAGTAGGTCGACACCCCTCCCTTTTTAGTTATCATTTCTCTTGGGTGACAAATGATGAAACTTGTGTCTAGATGTGCCTTTTGTTCATGTTATGGACTTTATTTTGATCATGTCACCATGGAAATATAAGTTGATGGTTAGGTTTTGTTATCTAGTGGTTTGGTTCCTAAGTACAATTTTGCATATTTCTTCCTAAATGTGATTATATTTCTGATGCTTTGTTTACTATGAGTGAGCAGTCTTGATGTACCATTTGTGAGTACAAAATTTATGTTCATTAGAATCTTTTGTTTTTATGCAACTCTAAGATTGTTTATAAGAGTTTTAGGGCAATGTCCCAATCTTAGCATTATTGTCAAAATCTCAGCATCACAAATTGACAATACAACAAAGTAAAACAAAAAACTAACACACTGGAAACAACCTACTTTTCCATATCTATATAAACTCCTAAACTCACTAGGTTTATCCATTTCCCTGACATGTTGGCCTTGTCAATCGAATTGTTGTTTATGAAAGCAGATATTTCACCCCTTAGGAATCTCCTTCTTCTCCCAACTGTGTGCCTCCTAGAATAACAACCTTTCACCTTTGTTCTTCACTTGGACTATCTGATTATCCTTCTTGGACTTGTTGCTAAGGATCTTAGCTCTTTGATTCTTAATGATAACTCTTGTTTCTTCTTTGGTGGGCACAACATACTCCACTATTGTAGCGTCACAACTAATTTCATCGGAAAAGGCTTCATTCTTCTAGTGGATTCCCTACACAAATTATTCCTTAGTTTCCATAGCCCCCACAGGACTGTAGCACAAAGCATGTTACAAAACTTGATACTTCTTATTGCATAGCCACAAATGACCAGTGGACATAGAATCTAAACCTAGACTCCTATAAAAATGACTGACATCTTCCAAGCTATGGCATAGTAAAAAATATATATGGTGAACTATTTTCAACTTTGGTGCAAAATAGATTAAGTCTTTCATCTTTCTTCTAATATTAAGATTATCCCTAGTTAGGAGTTTATTTTTAGAGAGTGTGGCCACAAGAAAAAGTGAACCCTTAGGGGAATCTTAAGGCCCCAAAACAAAGCACAATCCCTCTCGCTCATAGATGTGGATTTGAGGTCAATTTGGTCCAAGGAATGTGATGGAACCAAGTGGATGGCACAAGTATATATTCATGGGCACACCTACTGAAGCAAATGTACTCAAATGCACCAAACTCACCTTGGACACATCTCTTGGGCCAGGGCATAAGAGAAGAATGGATGGAATTAGAGGCAAGGGGTGGCTGCCTAAACGTCTAGATTGATGACCCCCAACTCTGCCAAACTGCCTCATCTTTGGACACATGGAAGGAAACACATGGTGTGACCTGTGTGGATACAATGTTGGTTGGATTAGACGACCACCAACATGCATCCCATAGATTGAAGGGCCCACCATCTTCACTATCCCAATACTATAAAAAGAGGAGCACCCCCTCACTTGTAGACACACACTTGGATCTTCACTATCCCAATTTTAATGTTTATTGCATATTCCATTAGTCAAGTTACAAGATCATGGTTGTAGTTAAGCACTAGCATCATACTACCCAATGCAGTACCCCATAGGAGTCAAGGTATAAGTACAAAAGACTAGGATATCCTTAGTGGTAGTCAAGGTAGACACATGCAATATGAATTAAGTGATTAAAGATGAATAGGACAACAAGGATGATCCCATGCTATACTTGCCTTAAAACACCGATCCTTCAATAAGCTTTAATCTTCAACGTACTCTTTCTTCTTCTTGGTCACCACGTATATCTCACTGACTGGACGTAATCATAAAACACCACATAGGCATCCATGCAATCATACACGAAGCAAACAATAGATCTAAATTAGAACAATACACCAAACATCAAATTAAGATGAAAAGTTTGTAAAATGAATCTACGTCTTACTATGAACACAGACGCGAAAAGCACGCTAATCGGAGCTACGGTTAAAAAGATACAACTATCAATAGATTTACTCATAAAACTATTAGCTTCACGTGTCTTAATGGTATAAAAACATATATAAGATATTTTATAGAGATTATAATTTAAGTCAAATTTAGATTTGATTTATAAAACTAAAGTGAAACAAATCATATTCTATTTATAAAATCCAGTTGCATAATTGTTATTTAAGATATGATTCAAACCATGAAATTCCAGTATTAGCAACATGATAAACACTATTACTAATACGTAGATTTTGACGCTATGAATCTAACGCAACTTGAATGGACTAAAATAGATCTAAGATGCAGAAGATATGATTTAAACAAGATTTCTTTTAGTCGAATATTAGATTAAATCTAA
The DNA here is from genome assembly GCF_019320115.1 of Miscanthus floridulus. Classification (NCBI taxonomy): domain Eukaryota; kingdom Viridiplantae; phylum Streptophyta; class Magnoliopsida; order Poales; family Poaceae; genus Miscanthus; species Miscanthus floridulus. The sequence goes on from NC_089589.1 coordinate 49,053,753, forward strand.
TCATGAATTTTAAAAGTTAAAACATATTGAACAGTAGTATAAACACGTAGATTATGAAATTACGAACCTAACACAAGTTGAACGGATCAAATCGGAGTTAAAACGGAGAAGTTATGGCTAAAACAAAATCAGTGGCAATTCTGTAAATAGTTGAAAACGTATTTTGGATCTAAACCAACAAAACTATGCTTTTAAAAGAAGAATACGAAGTCTGGGAAAACATTTTGGATGGCGGTCTTACCTAGGGGTACCTCGGCGGCGTAGGAGGAGCAAGACGACAACGGCGACGACGACGGCGACAGCAACGACGAGAGAAAGAGGAGAAAAATATAATTTACTACACAAGGGATTTCCCAAACTAGGGGCTCCCCATATGATAGTTCTGGTGTGCTTTACCCAAGGGGTTAGTTGATATATATAGAAAGAAAAACTCCCCACATCCACGTCAACTAGCGATATGGTACTAATTGACGTTGCACCCTCCATATTTACTAATGGGCCTAAATAATCATTAAAGCCCATTAGTAAATGCATGGGCCTTTAGGATTTATTAGGAATATTGCACATGGGCTTTGAGCGTTGGAAAAAATGAGAGATTTATTATTTTCGGAATTAATTAATTTCGTGGATAAAATAATTCTAGAAAAGTCCAGAATTGATATTCAAACCACGAAAAATACGCCGAGACCTCCGAAAATTTGGGATAAATTCCTAGAGACACTTTGGAACATGATGAACCCAAATAAAGTATTTGGAGCTCATAGAAATATTGTTGGGAACTTGGAACATAAAGATTAAAGTGAAGGAGGCAGGAATTAAATTCTAGAAAGAAGCTGGAAAATTCCTAGAGATAGATATTCATCTCCTAAACGTATAAAAAAACACACATTTTGCACATAGAAACACGAGGTGCGATCGGCATGAATGCAACAAACACGTTTCTACCTTATGATAAATTTTAAATTAATAATTTTTTTTATTTTCCTATGTTTTCATGTGCACAAAAATTCACAAATAAATTATTTTAACTCTATTTTTAAAAGTGGCAAATTTTGGGGTGTTACAATTCTACCCCCTTAAGATGAATCTCGTCCTTGAGATTCGGAAGACGTGACTAGGAGATAGGGATACTTCGTTCTTGGTTTCTTCTTTACTTTCTCATGCAGTTTCATCGTCCTGATAAGAATTCTGTCTTACTTTGCATACCTATGAATCTTACTCCAAGTCACTTATCAAACCGATTCCAAGATTCTGGTAGATACTCCTAACAACGCTTAGGTAATTCCAATCACTAGGCCACCTTTCCTTTAATACTAATTCTCTTTTCTTAAAATATCCACCTTTCGAGGAAGCCTAACGAACCTCTTATCAGAAGGAGATTCTACCACCAATCTTCAAAACATTAATGTTTTTGGCTAAGTTACTCGATATGGGAATACAACTCTTAGTCCTTGGTGTCACCCGAACCTTCTTAGCATGATTCTCCGTTGCTAAGGGCATCAGCTGCGACTTCTACTTCTCTAGGGTATAGCACTTTTCCAAGTCATAATCAATCTCGTTCCAACGAAGATATTACAAGCTCAAGACCAACTTGGTGAAGATGTCCTGTAGATTCTTGTGATCCTCCTATATGTCACTTTTTCTTCTAAGAAGATATTACTACCATGCTCCATAAGGGATAACTCCAGATAACATGTTAGGTAGTTCAACTCACGCTTCCTTTATTGACTTAATAAATAAGCCACTACTTTTCTTTCTTGCATAAGGACACATCCCATACCTTGACAAGGTGCATCATTGTAGATATGAAACTCTTGTCTGGATCTGGCAAAGCTAATACATAGGTTTTACATCAACCTCTTCTTGGACTCCTTCTAACACTTAGCTGAGGTCTTTATCCAAACTAACTTGATAACTTCTCCAGTAGCTCTATCAAAATCTTAATGATCTTGGATAAACCTTCCTTGGACCTTTAACTAAATCCCATTGAAACTCTAAGTTTCTCTCATATCTTTGGGTACCACCATGCTTCTGCTGCGCAAACTAGAACGTAGGATACTTCATCTTGCAAATTCTTTCACTTGGCTACCCCCCTTAAGAAAAATAAACTAGGGGACACCAAGCATAGCTTGCATATTCTTTTAGATAAGATAACTAGTATGAAGTCATTCTGACATCCTAATGATACTCTCGCATATGAGCAGGAACAAGAAATCTAGAATTCCTCGTGAGCAGAAAAACAGCAGTGCAGTAAAACAATTGTAACTCTCATTCTGTTAATCCAATGAAGTTGTAGCTTTTACTGTTGGAAAGATTATAAAATTTTCCACAACTTCCTTATAGAACACTTTTCCAAATTCTACAGTTAACTTAGTCAAAAATAGTGCACAACAGAAACTGTTCCAGGTTCCAAACAGCACAGACACATTGCCTTGTGATTTTCATATCTTCATAACCAAAATAGCTATCAGGATGATTCTTGCGCTCAGAGAAAGATATTGAAGTCTACTATTGTCCAGAATTTTGTCATAATTTTTGGTTATCCACGAATAGAGATATAAGCCGAAGAATATAGACTGCTCCGAAAAGACAGGATAGGGAGATCAGAAAAAAAAAACATATCCCAACTATTTGTTATACTGATCCTTATACCTTAAGCCTATAAACTAAATGAAATTGTGGGGACACCCAACAAGATCATTGCAATCATTACAAAAATCCAAAACAATCATAAGCATAATGACAGTTCAACAAAGCAATAAAGGTGCACAACTCAATCATTGACTCAACTTACGTTACTATTGTCCTCATTGTATTAGGGGTAACAATCCTAAGATTCATCTTTAGATTATGCAAGAAGGTGATGAGGGATAGTTCTAAAAGCATATCAAATCAAGGAGTGGAGATGAGAACAAAGACTTTAAAATAGACACTAAGGTAGAGATGAATAGCAAGGGTAGAGATATAGTAGAGAAGAAAATATCAAGGTTCTTAGAGCAAGGGTTTTTGTAGCAACTTCTAAACCTTAGCACGACCAGTTTCTACTAGGCTTGCGTCCTACAGTCAGCATTGCTCTGATACCACTTTGTAGCACCTGGTTTTAAGAACAAAACCAGATACACACCATATGTGAGCCCAGGAAGTCAAATCTCATATATAGCTACAAATAAGGGTAATATCAATAGACAATGCTTAAATACATAACGTATTAGTATAAAGAATATAACCTCAGAGTATAGATAGCGTAAAGACAACTCCGATCTTCAGGCGAAGACTCCAAATCCACAGGGACAACTGACTGGTTGATCACAAGCCTAATTCCTCTAAACTCTAGCAATCTGGTACCCATCGGGGATTTTTATCTAAATAATTGAAGATAAAGCAAGCGTAAGTACATGTCGTACTCAACAAATATAACATGTGGTTCATGAGGCTCAAAAGGCTGACACTGATTTAACTGCGATTAGCTTTTAATGAGTCATGATTTTAGCAATTAGGTAGCAACAAGTTCACCTCAAGCCCATAAACACATGATCAGGTAAACATGAATAATGAATAGCATAAACAATTAACCATTAGTGAGCATCTTCATCATCAGTATCATCTGTGTTCATCATCTATTCCGTAAATGTTCCAAGGCCGCTCATGATCGTGAGCACGGCTGATATACCAGTTTTACACTCTACAGAGGTTGTACACTTTCACTGTGAGTCATGATTTACCCTTTCGCCTGAGGTGATCAGCCTCTTGACCCACTACCAAGGAAGGTCGGCAGGGTTCACTATGAAACCTTTCAAAGGTTCGTCTAACAAGTTAGGGCCGCTAGGTTTCTGTGGCCTGCGAATGTAGAGCTCCCCTTTCGGTAGGCACAATGACGCGCAGCCTATACACTGACGGACAGAGGCCGCACTATATTCAACCCAGAACACACCTCTCTTGCGCCATAAAGGTAACAACTAACAAGCTAAAAAAGGTCCTCATATTGAGCAAAAGCCAGAGCCATGTAGCCCTCACAGCTGTACTGTAAGTCCCGGATGATCACTTACAGATAAGTCCTTAGGGAGAGGAATCTAGAGCACCATAAAAACAACCCAATGCTCTAGCCTCCTTGTTCCATGTTGCTAAATAGCATCTTTTAATGTTTATTGCATATTCCATTAGTCAAGTTACAAGATCATGGTTGTAGTTGAGCACTAGCATCATACTACCCAATGCATTACCCCATAGGAGTCAAGGTACAAGTACAAAAGACTAGGATATCCTTAGTGGTAGTCAAGGTAGACACATGCAATATGAATTAAGTGATTAAAGATGAATAGGATAACAAGGATGATCCCATGCTATACTTGCCTTAAAACACCGATCCTTCGGTAAGCTTTAATCTTTAACGACTTCTTCTTGGTCACCACGTATATCTCACTGACTAGACGTAATCATAAAACACCACACAGACATCCATGCAATCATACACGAAGCAAACAATAGATCTAAATTAGAACAATACACCAAACATCAAATTAAGATGAAAAGTTTGTAAAACAAATCTACGTCTTACTATGAACACACAGACGCGAAAAGCACGCTAATCGGAGCTACGGTTAAAAAGATACAACTATCGATAGATTTACTCATAAAACTATTAACTTCACGTGTCTTAATGGTATAAAAACATATATAAGATATTTTATAGAGATTATAATTTAAGTCAAATTTAGATTTGATTTATAAAACTAAAGTGAAACAAATCATATTCTATTTATAAAATCCAGTTGCATAATTGTTATTTAAGATATGATTCAAACCATGAAATTCCAGTATTAGTGACATGATAAACACTATTACTAATGCATAGATCTTGATGCTATGAATCTAACGCAACTTGAATGGACTAAAATGGATCTAAGACGCAGAAGATATGATTTAAACAAGATTTCTTTTAGTCGAATATTAGATTAAATCTAATCATGAATTTTAAAAGTTAAAACATACTGAACAGTAATATAAACACGTAGATTATGAAATTACGAACCTAACGCAAGTTGAACAGATCAAATCAGAGTTAAAACGGAGAAGTTATGGCTAAAACAAAATCAGTGGCAATTCTATAAATAGTTGAAAACATATTTTGGATCTAAACCAACGAAACTATGCTTTTAAAAGAAGAAGACGAAGTCTGGGAAAACATTTTGGATGGTGGTCTTACCTAGGGGTACCTCGACGGCGTAGGAGGAGCAAGACGACAACGGTGACGGCGACGACGACGGCGACAGCAACGGCGAGAGAAAGAGGAGAAAAATATAATTTACTACACGAGGGATTTCCCAAACTAGGGGCTCCCCATATGGTAGTTTTGGTGTGCTTTGCCCAAGGAGTTGGTTAATATATATAGGAAGAAAAACTCTCCATATCCATGTCGACTAGCGATATAGTACTAATTGACGTTGCACCCTCCACATTTACTAATGGGCCTAAATAATTATTAAAGCCCATTAGTAAATAAATGCATGGGCCTTTAGGATTTATTAGGAATATTGCACATGGGCTTTGAGCGTTGGAAAAAATGAGAGATTTATTATTTTCGGAATTAATTAATTTCGTGGATAAAATAATTCTAGAAAAGTCCAGAATTGATATTCAAACCATGAAAAATACGTCGAGACCTCCGAAAATTTGGAGAAAATTCCTAGAGACACTTTGGAACATGATGAACCCAAATAAAGTATTTGGAGCTCATAGAAATATTGTTGAGAACTTGGAACATAAAGATTAAAGTGAAGGAGGCAGGAATTAAATTCTAGAAAGAAGCTGGAAAATTCCTAGAGATAGATATTCATCTCCTAAACGTGTAAAAACACACATTTTGCACATAGAAACACGAGGTGCGACCGGCATGAATGCAACAAACACGTTTCTACCTTATGATAAATTTTAAATTAATAAAAAAATTTATTTTCCTATGTTTTCATGTGCACAAAAATTCATAAATAAATCATTTTAACTCTATTTTTAAAAGTGGCAAATTTTGGGGTGTTACACTTCTATTCTTTCCATTCCATTTGTAGTAGTGTACCTTTGGATGACATCTCCATCCCATGGTAGTGGAGATATTATGTAGAGAGTGAAGGAGAGTTTGGTCAAGAGCTAGGTTTGTCAGCTTCTTCTCTTACTTGCATCTCTATATAATGCAACTCAACATCTCCCTTCAGTGAAAGTTACACATTTATAAGTAATTTATAAAATTACATATTTCATCAAAATTTGTATGCCTGAGTTTTGGAGATATCTCTTTTGTACTTCGCTCGCTCTTTGGTGAAGAAATCTACCCACAATAGCACCTTGTACTCTCCTTTTGTCAGCTTCATGTAGACAATTCTTCCAAAGCTAAATTTTAGGAAGCATAGAGAAAATGGACCTTTGTTGTTGGTAGAAGATAATTCACCAATAAGAGGATGCTCATAAAGCCAATTTATATGTTTCACACTACTCAAAATATTACTGTGAGAATCAAATGTATATGACTATTATAGGATATTGATGGACTAAAAATAGGATTTATCAAGTAATGAATAATCAATTCACTACATAACATATAGTCATAATAACAATAGTTAATAGTCTAGAGTTTTGGGTATCAAGGCATAATTATTAGATTGGATACTATTCTTCTAAAACAAAAAAAGATTTATTTCTCTTGCAGTGCACCATCAATGAGAGGAGGTAATGAATGCCTCAGTAACCTTCTCCTTCTCATCTCCTTTGGCTCCATCATTCTTGTCATAACGCTCACCAATAATCTTTGCCTTCTACTTCTCATCTACAAGTTTTTCGGTCTTCTCCGGTTTCCATTTCACTTTGCTTCACATACACATACAACAAGTGGGTGCAGAATATTAAGGTGTTTACATTTATAATCAATCTTCTATAGATTCAATTTGCTTCATTAGATTTATCGAAAGGAGGACATGTAGAGATAAGAACATGCAGAGAAGAGTATTTAATTACCATAATATTTTCTAGATGACACTCGTTTGAGAAGCTGAATCAAGCAAAAAAGAAACATTATGTTGGAAGAAACCATATTACAAGTTAGTAGAATGTGTATTTCACAATTCAATGGTTAACACGTCTGTTGCTTGGTTAAGTGGTTTATAAAACAACACATAGAGAAAAGTATGGTATATGAAATACATGGTACTATGTGTTGCTTTGGATGAAATTTTTTCCATGTTAAATTTGTTTCATATGGGTTGGTTTAGCTCACTTCTATAGTTATTTATGTAAATACTATAATGGCTTCTGATACTGATAATGTAATACATAACTCGTACCAATTGTGGGCAACACATTATGGTAAGACACACATACAATCAATATATAGTAAAAGCTACTGACACTGACGCACCGTTTTAACCTTAAGTGTTAATATGGTGAGGACAAAAATAAATGAAAAGCCAGTTACTCACATGGGTTGCTTTTTGTCACTTCGGAAAGTATGGTGAATTCCATCCATTCCCGATGATAAGAATACGATGTCAAGTATCAACCCTTTTTTTGCATTAATTGGAAATTAATGAGTTTTTGTAGGCCGCCCATGACACCTACAAATAAAAACTTCAGAATAAAGAGAATTAGAAACATATAGAACAACATCGGTAGTACTAAATAGAATAACAAAATATCTCTTAGTATGTAACAAACCTACAATTGTCAACCTTGATGAAGTTGACCATTACAAATTTGTCTATGTTCCGCTTGAAACAAAAAGTGAAACCCTCTTTCTCAATATATGATATGAAGTCTTTAATGCTTCTCTTTGTCAATAATTGAATAGTTTGGATGCTATTTTCTAACAACAACCAAAATGATGCTATTGTGGTCTTGGGTCCACATGATGTTTGGGTCACCGATGGCAAGATCCTCTGGTTCAAAGTTTCATGATTTACTTACAACAACTCTTAAGGCACCCTGGTTCTAAAATTTCAAGAACACATATTGATGCTAATATGGGATTGACATTCCTAGACTCAAAAGCACAACGACAATGAACAAATGTTTAGTTGCATTGCTAACATCAAAAGACAGGATATTTTTCTTCTCTTGCAAATAATCATGTAAAGTTGGAGTTTTTAGTATGTGCTTTTGTACAGAGGTGGTGTTTGACTTCGAGGAAGGGAGATGGTGTAGACTGCAAGCTTGCCTACGGTCATGAACCTACACAAGCTAGGATGCCGAGTCAGATGCCAATGGACGGTGGTGCACGAAGGCACAAGGTGAAGGGGGAGATGTAGATTCTCTGTCTCCTAACCACATTGGAGGGATTCTACGACAGTGACATTCCAGCATATGTGGTCAATGAGGTGGTAAAGCAGCTTGGAGGAGCCACTGAGGTGTGGCTGATGGTTGGTTGGCATCGCTCAAAGCACCTCAAAAGGAGGAGGAAGCAGTCAAGGTTGAGGAGGAAGGAGGAAGAAGTGGCTGGTGCGTGTCGAATGACTACTTGTTTGGACCCACTTATTAACATGAGAAGGCTACAAGGGAAGAGTGGATGTGCAGAGATGGTGCCAAGCCTGTTTTGTTATTAAAAATTCAAAAGAAAAATAATTACAAAAATAAAATATGGTTTTTAGAGAATTAAAATTTTTAAGATTTATGTTACAACTCATTTCATAAAGATGCAAATGCATCACACACATGCATGCACACACATATATTAAAACCTCGATGACCCAATACTGACTACATAGCAAACAAGCCAAACCTGGCCCAAGCTCCCATCGACTAGACCACCTCCTATGAAGCATCTGTTGCTCCTCCCCCAGCTAACCCACCCCATGTGGTTCTTCTTTTCCTCTTCTGCTTGTTTCTATGCATCTATCAACTACATGGGAAGTGGCATAGAAATTAGTGTTGGGAGTTGATGGAGGGAATTTGACTTTTAGTTCCGATCATTTGTTTGGTTCATGGAGGGATACAAGAAAGGGAGTTGAAGAGAGAATTTAGATCCCCTATTTAGCATGTGAGTTTTCAAGTTGGACATTATATGGTAAGTCATGATGGATGATGATGATGCAATCATTTTTTATTAAAAGCACAATTCTCACAACTCTCTAGGGAAGTTATTAGTGAGTGTGTTCTCTAAGGACCTCTTTGGAACACAGAAATTTTGTAGGAATCTTGTAAGGATTTTATAGGATCAGTTCGATTTCATAGGAAAAATGCAAGAACAAAAAAATTCCCTGTATTCCAAATAGGCCCCAAACTCTCATTCCTCTTTCCACAAAACTCTTAGTATCATGAAACAAACAAAAGACTTCTAAACTCCTAACTCTAAACTATCATTCCCTCCATTCGATTACCCCAACCAAACATGCCATTTATTCTTAGGTTGAAGCTCTATTACAGAGCATTGAGGTGGGTACAGTAGAGGAAGCTATCGTGGTAGAAGCATTCTATGTGACCAGTCAGCCTATTCTATTTTGTTTTTCACTATGCGATTCTCATCATTATGCATGGGGCATCGAATCGAGAGGTTAGTGGTCAAGGTTGCCAATAGCTTTTGGGGCCAAGATTTGTAGATAGTGGTGGACAACATAGGTCGCAACCACATCATGCAAGGGCGACGTCTCCTCCTTTGTCTCCACCTTTGATTGCTCGGTGATGATGACCTATGTTACACTTGGCCACTGGCGATGTACCATCGATGTGAGTACATAGGAAGTGCGAAATCAGGTGGATAACTTGGGAAGAGGATGAGGATCAAACTTGTTCCTGTATCTTTCCCCGGCTGCACATATAAGTGTCTCCCTGGCTTACACTGCTGGCTAGGTCTGACTTCTTGCTTTAAGCAAATAACAAATGTCATCTTTTACAATTAACCTAAATGCATAATTATTGGTATTTCTTAACGCATATAGAAATAATCCGCAAGCATACAGAATTACCATTGTAGCATTTCACTCGGAAGTATTCAGAGTATCATATTTTCCACGAGGAACAGAGGTACTTCTTTTAGCTATTTCATCCAAGGACAACACAAGGGTAAAGTTGGCTAGGGTAGAGATGGATTCCTATGGTTATAGGGTCTATGGATAGATAAACTCTACTTCTACTTACTTCGAGCACCGAAGAACACCTGGTCTGCCAAGCGTTGCCGGCCTATAGCTTACATCGTACCTAGACGTGGGGGATTACAAGGGACGGACAGGGCTGTCACCACCTACTGCCTACCCCTCAACTATGGAGTATGAGGCAAATGAAGGTAGCCTCCAGCCTAGACACCACGTCTATGCTATTGACTACTACTCTAGCATGTGCAGGGCTATCCATCTTTATCAGGGCCCTCTACTAGAGTATCCTCCATGGGGGATGGATGATGAACCCACAAACAAGTAAGAGTAAAGCTTAATTAATCAAAAGACTTTATGATCAAAAGAACCACTAACACTCACTTAGTGGGAGAACCCGACGAAGCATAGCATAGGTGTTCATTGAGGTACAAGGCAGGAGACACCGACAAGTCCAGCGCTTCCCCGCACTCTCCCTCACATCTCTTCCTATCCAAGTCTACTAGCTAGCTAGGGCCTAAGCCCTTGGAATGATGCTCAAGTGAGGTGCTCTTTGCCTTGTTGTTGTTTTGAATGAGAGGGAGTGAGGGGGTATTTATAGGTTGAGAGGAGGAGTGGAGGCCACTCAATGCACCTTGTCAGCGATCTGTGTGCCTCTTCACCACAGCCCTTGGATCAAACCATCATAGGATGGATGGTGGAGATGGAGTGGAGTTGTGTTTCCTTGCATGCCTTCCTATCTTTAGCAAACCACCATCCTCCGTGCCAAGTCTTCTGTGAAGCACATGCAACTAATGTTTGGAGAGGCGACATGAGCCAGCTGACCAAATTTTGGGCCAAACGGAGCCAGTGAGGGGTTGGCCCACCCCTAGGGTCGGTCACCCCCCAACTAAGGCCAAATTGGGCCATCTTCAGTGAGTGACCTCCTTTGGGCTTCTAGAGTGGGCCTATGTGGTGCTTTCGCAGAGATAAGGTGATTTGATTTGGGTTTGCCCATATTCTCCTCTCATTTGGGTCCTGTTTTACCTAGTTGTGGACCTCCACCCCCTTGGGCTTGTGTCGGGTGTCTATAATGTTGTATTTCTTGTATACTTTAGTCCAATTTTTGTACAATCCCGACATGTCCTCCTGCAAATGAATAATCACCAAAACTCATGGAATTGATTAGTTATAAGTCCTTTGTCTAAGCTTAGTGTTTATTTAGTAGTTTTTATATGATAGTTGGCGGTTAGAAATGTGAGTTAAGCACCGCCAACAAGCTCCCCCACACTTAACCCTTTGCTCGCCCTCGAGCAAAGTTGGAGATAAAAGTAATCATGAGCAAAACATTCTAAGATATATTGCTTACATGATAGCTATTCCAACACACTCTTTACACAAGTGGGATTTGTAGTGTTGGCTAACATGTTACCCATGGTTGTTGAAAAGTAGATCAACTCTTGAAACAAAGTTATCTTCCCAATTTCACATCTTAGCAACTTGGAGTTTTTGGAAGTTTTTCTCAAGAAAAAGCATAGTTCACTTTATACTCCTCAAATGGCACTCTCAAATCACTCAATGGTGCATCAATCCTTACCAAGGCATAGCAGTGTTTTTGCCTTCTTTTGTTTCTCCTACTTCTAAAAAGGTTTATGTGGAGCTTTAGGTAGGGGTAAACAATATAGCATACTTGTATTGCATATATTGTAAAGTCAAATCAAGGATCCAAGGAGAGAAGTGCCATACTTTTAGATCAAGATGTGCATGTGTGTGAAAAAGGTAAACTAAAACTATACTCCTCTTATAAATATGATCTCTGTCTTATAACATATTGTTTTGAAACATGTCTATCTTTCTTCCTTTTTTTAATACACGAGCCTTCATGTGCTCATCATTTTTTTCTTTTGTACTTGGACCTTCATGTGTCCATTTTTTTAACTTTTTGCATAGCCCATGTTTCTTCTTCTAAACCATATATTTGGAGGGAGATCTTTATCTTTTTAAAACATGGAGTATTTGCTTAATAGACAAATTTGTGTCTACTCCCAGTGTAGGAGCAAAATCTTTGGTGGATGGAGGCATGTTTTTGCGTACTCCCAGTGTAGGAGCAGCATGTATATGTGGGTGTATGTGATCTTGATCTTGGGAGCATGATAAATCTCTCAACAAGGGTCAACAAAACTTGACCAAACTCAACACAATAACAAGCAACTTATGTGGAAGGCATGAAACTTGCTAGATGTTATATTTGGCTTTGGAAGGAATTGCTCACCAAATGAGGAGTATGTGATACTATGGTTTTATAATATTTTTGTCAAAACAAATTCTCCAAGTACTTTCAATTGAAATGGTAGGATTTCTAAGTCAGAACTATATCACACCTCACAACAACTTAGCCAACATGATTGTCCTATTAGAATATTTTCCCACAAGCATAAGCGTATGTATATGGAACAAACTTTATGTAGGCTTCTATCTTGGAGATGTTATGAACACGTCACTTTTGGAATTCTAAACGAGGTGTGGTTTATAAAATTGCATGGAGATGGAGCGACATTTGTTTTGCATTTTTAATTTGTTCAATTTTAGATTTCAAAATTTTTGGAGAGTTTGAGGGTAGCGTTGCACAAACCACTGTTGAGTCAGAGGTGGCTTGGCTAAACCAAAAGTTCAGCCAATCCTCTCTTGAGCCATTTGTCCTGTCCTTCTGCATGTTGGACCAGTTGATGTTTGTGCAACGTGTTGGTGGGAGGTCTCGAATGTGTGTTTGTCATGCTTGAGAGATCTCCCGCACACTTTTTGTTGTACATGCTTTTATTTAACAAAGAAAAACAAAAAGAAATAGACAAGGGCTCTACCAGTTGAGACACTAGGAGGCCTTAATTTTGTTATAATAATCATTATGATTATTATATTTAGTTTTTAGCTTATGCATTTATTACTTTTATTTATTTATTGGTTCACCAAACTTTTTATCATTTAGCATGAACAAGGCTAAGGTAAAGTTTGCAAAAATAAACATAGCCTTGATTTATCTCCATAGTAGATTACTTCTATTGTTTATGAAAGTAATACTCAAAGTTCATTAATCAAATTTCAACACCATGTCAAATTTTGATTAAAGAAGGCTATTTTAACCCAAGCACCATGCTTAATTTAAAAAAGCCTATAGATGTACCCCACAGGAGTACACCTAACCTAGAGTATATAACATAAACAAGAGAAGCATGAACTTGTATGAGCAAGTTAATTCTTATGCAGACAAATATGAGTAAGGGAGTTGGTGAACAATTATATATATATATATATATATATAGCAAGATGGAGCTAACATCATTTATTTTTTAGCGGGATTATCTTTGATATGTATGGGACTCGAGATTCTCACCATCCTCCCCCACACTTGAACTTTTGTGTGAAAGTCAAGTGTGTAGGATCAGGGTCTCCTTTTGAGTGTGTTCCATTACCAACGTATGTAATTGATGCAGCTCCCGTGATTTCAGGAATCGTATGCCCCCTGGTCTTCTTGTTCTTAACCTAAAAGGGTTAATAACCAAGAATACCCGAAGGTGCATACTAACTTGATAACATATTCTTGCTTTTATTAAAGAAGAAGTGATTTTTTAATGATAATCATTATAGATTTCTTTTTTATGATAATCCGGGGTATCTCCCGGAAGTGCTTAATTTATTGTCTTAAGCTTGACCGTAGGGACTTCATTTTGCAGCTATCAATGGTGGTGTAGTCCCCAACTTCACCACCGAGTATTGAGCATTTTTGTTCAAGCTGCAAGGTTAGTACCATAGTGCAACTATGAGATTTGTGGTATTTATGATAAACGAAGGCATCTATAACCATTCTCCTAAAATTTTTTGAAACAAGGATCAAGAGATGGCTGGAATCCTCGTAGGGGCACGGGGTACTAAGCAATATGTCCATGGCATAGAAGTTCTTGTTCTCAAGAAATACATTGGTTGAATGTAGACCACTATTGAGAACAACATTTGGAAGGCCAGAGGGACATTGCTTAAGTTCAAGCGAGGGTGATGATGGACTAAATGGGGTTACGAATTTCACCTCCTCGAACGGGTTATTGTTGATGGCAGTTACCATCCATCATGAACAGTCAACTTTACTTGTATAAATGCATAAAAAGGATCACCAACATAGACTTAGGGGTTTAAACTGACAATTTCCATGAGTTTTGGTGAATCTATGTTTTTAGCAGGGTTATTTCAGAAAACCATCAAGGAGGATAAAATCGTCAAATAAAATCACGCTTATCCATGGTGAAACGGACACTAGAAGGATCCATAAGACTCGAGAGGACTCCACACCAAAGCGGGGGCTAAGCCATTGCAGGTGGTGTTGGTCGGCCCCACCTAGAGGCCACTCGGTCCCTAGGGGACCCACCTATCAGCCTCCTTCATATGTAGGTTTCCCACCGCCTCCTAGGATGCATCTACGCCGTCCTTTAAGTTGGTTTGATCCAAGGGCTCACATTGGATGCTTTGGCCTATATAACCAGCCCCTGCCCCCCTCTAGAGCATGCTGCCATAAGTCAAGATCAGACCAGAAATTAGGGTTTCTAGAGAGAAGAGAATAGAGCTCCAATTCTTCAAGTTTCTAGTATAGGCTAGCTAGCAAGGTTCAAGTTGAGTGTGGGCTATTGCTCGGGATTCCGGATATGCCATCTGGAGATTAGTATAGCCATCATATATCTTTATTTATGACTTTGTGCTACTTCAATATTATGTTGCTATTTATTATGTTCCTAGTTTGCTCTAGTAATATGCTTGATATAGTTATGATTGATGATAAATATATGCATATGTTCGCTAAGCTTTTAGCTGTGGGGTGATCACCGGACACGACGGTGTTCACCGCCATGCACACGGTGGTGCACCATCACTACATGTCCGATGCCACCGCCCTGTTTCACCCGAGGGCAGCAAGTTGGTTTTATAGCCGAGGGGGGGCACCGCCAAGGGTGCGGTGGTGCACCGCCCTAATTATCCAGGGAGGGGTGTTTTCGGGGGGCTCGGCCATGGTGGCACCGCCACCCCCTATCTGGTGCCACCGTCACCCTATCTGGTAACCAACTAGCCATTGGTTGACCGTTGGAATTCGACTATTGGGGGCACCATCACCCCCTGTCCGATGACTGCACCGCCCTATCCAGTGCCCTCACAGAAAGTAGCTCCAAGGGGTAACGGCTCTATTTGCTTGTGTGGCTATAAATAGAGGGTGTGTCTAGCCTTGGCCACTCTCTTGGCACCTCTTACACTTGTGCATACCCTTTGGAAGCTGAGCAACACACTCCACTCACTTGTTCACTTGATTCATCATCTTAAGTGAGATTGGAGAGCCTCTAGTGCATTGCATTGAGTTGCATCATCTTGTGGCACTAGTTGGGTGATTTGGGCTGGTTGTGAGCTTGTTACTCTTGGTGTTTGCCGACACCTAGATGGCCCGGTGATTGGAGGATCGTTGAGCAGAGTTGGTGATTGTCTCCGGCCTCGAATCGGTTGCTTGTGATGGGTCTTGTGCCTTCCCTAGTAGAGCGCCAAAGGCAACTCTAGTAAATTGCTCATGTCATTGAGCTACCTCACTTGTGGGTAGGTTCTTGTGGTGTCCAATTGTGTGGACGAGGTTCGTGCAACACCTCTTAGCCACTGAACCACCAAGTGTTGGTCGACACAACGGGGACTAGCGTGCTGGCAAGCACATGAACCTTGGGAGAAAAATCGCTTGTCTCTTGCCATTGGCATTCTCTTGGTGATTGTATTGGTGATCATATTGTGATTGGTTCATCCCTCTACACGGCGGTATAAACATCCCACTCATTCCTTTACTTACTTGCAAAGTAGTTGTAACATGCTCTTTAGTGTAACTAGTTTTGAGAGCTTGTTTGTTTGCTAGTTTAGTATCACCTAGTGGAGCTCTTTAGTGTAGACTTGTGGAGAGCTCTTAGTGAGTAGTGACATAGCCATTGTTTGTGCCTAGTGATCATAGCAACTAGAATTATTGGATAGGTGGCTTGCAACCCTTGTAGAGCTAGAGCAAAATTATATTTCACCATTTAGTATACTAACCTCTTGCTCTAGTGTATTTGTAGAAATTTTTATAGGCTATTAACCCCCTATAGCCATTTAGGACCTTTCAAGTGGTATCAGAGTCATGGTTACCATTTGTTTCAAGGCTTAACAACCTTCGATGCAAAATATGGCTCAAATTGTGTTCAACCATGTTGGGGGTAAACCACCATTCTTTGATGGCACATATTTTAATTATTGGAAGAGAAAGATGAAGATGTACCTTGGTTCAATCAATGCCAAGGTGTGGGATGTGGTAGAGAATGAGTTTGTGATCATTGACCCTACCAATCTCACCGACAATGACAAGATCAACAAGCAATGCAATACTATGGCACTCAACATAATATACAATGGAATTGATTCAAGGTGTTTGAATAAATCAAAGATCTTGAGAAGGCAAGTGAAGTTTGGGTGAGACTAGAAGAAACATATGAGGGCACTTCAACGGTAAAAAGTTCCAAGCTCTACATGTTCAAAGACAAGCTATCAAACTTCAAGATGAAGGATGATGAGTCCATTCCAGAGATGTTCTATAGGCTACAAGTCATCATCAATGATCTCAAGAGTTTGGGTGAGAAGGTGAAGGATAAGGACTTCTCTCACAAGTTGTTGATGTGTTTGCCAAAGAGATTCAAGACATTGAGAACTATCATCTTTAGAGGTGGATTGAAGGATGTCACTCCAAATGAGGTGCTTGGTGATGTGATGACCGAGGACCAATACAATAGTGATGGTGAAGAAATTATGAAGGAGTAAGACAATAAGAAGAAGAGTGTGGCATTCAAGGATGGCACTTCATCCTCTAAGAACAAGAGCAAGATCAAGGCTAAGAAGAAAGAATCAAGTGATGAAGAATGCTCTCATGATGATAGTGATGATGAAGCACTAGCTCTCTTTGTGCGCAAGTTTGACAAGATGAAGAAGAAGAAAGGCTATGGTGTAAGGAAGAGAAGAGATAACTTCAAGAGCAAAGAGTATGTGAGGTTGTGCTACAAGTGCAAGAGCCCTGATCATGTTGTAGCAGATTGTCTCTATAATAGTGACAATGAAGATTATGAGAAGAAGAAGAACAAGAAAGAGAAGAAGGAGAAGAAAGAGAAGAAGATGACCTTCAAGAAGAAGAAGAAGAAGAAGGGTGGATCCTAAGTTTGTCACATGGAATAGTGATGCCTTCACTAATGATGATTCAAGTGATGATGACAAGTCATCCAAGAAGAAGGCTCTAGCAAGCATTGCTATCAACAACAAGCCTTTACTATTTGACACTTCATCATGCTTCATGGCGAAGGGCTCCAAGGTAAAATATGATGAGAGTGAAAATGATGATAGTGAAAGTGAAAATGATAGTGATGACGATGAATTCTCAAATGAACAACTAATGAACATGCTAGAACAAGCCAACTCAATAATTAACAAAAAAAGCAAGAAGTGTGATGAATTGCAAAAGAAGCTTAGTGCTCTTCAACAATCCTTTGATGAGCTCAATGCTACTCATGAGAGGCTAGTGGAAGCCCATGAGAAGCTTGGTAAAGCTCACACCAAGCTTGAAAAGGCTCACTCCTTGCTTCTTGAACAAGATAAGGAAAGGGTCATAGTATCATGTGATGTGGGCATAACATGTGATATTATTGAAGAATCATTCTATGAACCTATTATTGTTGCTCCCACTAACCATTCTTGCATCTCATCATCCACCACCCCTACCTCTACTACTAGTGATGGTTTCACTTGTGATGCCTCACTAATGGTTGAGAATGAGACTCTCAAGAGAGAGGTGGATGAGCTCACTCACGCCTTAGGAAAGGCCTATGATGGTGAGGCCCTCTTGTTAAAGTGCTTGGGTAGCCAAAGGTTCTCTCTTAACAAAGAGGGATTGGGCTATACCCCCAAGAAAGGCAAGGCGGTCTTTGCTACTCCCAAAGCTAGCTTTATGAAGAGCAATGATCGGTTTTGCAATAGATGCAAGCAAGTAGGGCACTTAGAGCAATTTTGCATAAAGAACAAGAACAAGAACAACGCTAATCTATCCTTAATTTATTTTGATTCTTGTTACATTCTTACCAAGGGTGTGAATGCTAAGTTCATTGGTACACTTATTGTGGGCTCAAAGAAGAAAGCTATTTGGGTACCAAAGACCTTAGTAACTAACCTTCAAGGACCCAAGCAAGTTTGGGTACCTAAAAAGAATTGATTTTCTTTTGTAGGTAAACTATAAAGCTGAAGGAAGGCATTGGGTGCTTGATAGTGGGTGCACACAACACATGACCGGTGATTTAAGAATGTTCAATTCAATCAACTCAAATGATGACAATAGGATTGATAGTATAACATTTGGTGATAATAGCAAGGGCAAATTCAAAGGGCTTGGTAAGATTGCAATATCTAATGACTTGAGCATTTCCAATGTGCTACTAGTAGAGAGCTTGAACTTTAACCTATTGTCGGTAACTCAACTTTGTGATCTTAGTTTCAAGTGCATATTTGGAGTTGATGATGTAGAGATCATAAGTGTAGATGGCTCTAACTTGATATTCAAAGGTTGTAGATATGAGAATCTATACTTGGTTGATTTCAATGCTAGTGAAGCTCAATTGTCAACATGTTTGCACACTAAGTCTAGCATGGGTTGGTTATGGCATAGAAGGCTTGGTAATGTTGGAATGAAATAATTGAACAAGTTGATTAAGCATGATCTAGTTAAAGGCTTGAAAGATGTCACATTTGAGAAGGATAAGCTATGTATTTCATGTCAAGTCAAAAAACAAGTTGGCAACACACATCCTAAGAAGAGCATGATGAGTACATCTAAGGCATTTGAGTTGTTGCACATGGATTTGTTTGGACCAACAATGTACACTAGCATTGGTGGAAACAAATATAGATTTGTGATTATGGATGATTTCACTAGATATATATGGGTGTTCTTTCTAGTTGACAAGAGTGATGTGTTTGCAACCTTGAAAGCTCTAGTTTGGTTTTGGTGAATTGATGAAACCCTAAGTGCTAACCTAGTTTATCAAGTGATCATGAGATAGGTAGCACTATTTCAAGTGGTGGAGCAATGGTGAAGATCATGATGACGGTGTGGTGACCATGATGATCAAGTGCTTGGACTTGGAAAAGAAGAAAGAGAAAAACAAAAAGCTCAAGGCAAAGGTGAAACTTGATAGGAGCTTTTTGGTTTGGTGACCGAGACACTTAGCGAGTATGATCACATTTAGGATAGATGGTCATACTATTAAGAGGGGAGCTCTTATCGGGCAACTCAATCATCTAGTGCCACTAGGTGTTGAAATACTTGCATTGCATTTTAGGCCTAGTGCACAAATGGTGAGAAGTGATTAACCTTTGAAAAATGATTGTGAAAATGCTAACACACTTGCACATGATGGTGAAACACTTGGAGTGTTAGCACATTTGCAAAGGTGGTGAGAAAGGTGGAGAGAAGGAGGCGAAACTTGGCTTGGGGTGCTACCATGGTGGCACCGCCACCCCCTATCTGGTGCACCACCACCCCTGTGGCGGTGACTGTCTAAGAGGCTGAGAGCAGCGAGTTGCCCTGGGGGCACCGCCACTATGTCCGATAACACCGCCACTGGTAGGGCAGTGCCCACCTAGACATGGCTGAAGTAAGCTAGTGTAGTGGCTGGCAATGGAAGTTGTGGTGTGCACCACCATAGGTGTGATAGTGCATTGTTGTGGGCACCACCACCCTGTCTGGTGGCACCACCCCTTTTCAACAGAGAGCAGGTGAACTGGAGTTGGGCACCACTGCGGGCACCACCGCCCTAAGGGTGGTGCACCGCCATGAAAGTCCAGAAAGGAGGTATTTCGGGGGTTGGCTGGTTGGTCACTGCCACCCTATGGGTGGTGCCACCGCCACCCTGTCTGGTGCCCCAATGGCTAGTTTTTAGCCGTTGGAAAATTAACCATTAGGATGGGCACTACCATGTCCGGTGCCAGGCACCGCCGTGTTCGGTGCCCTCGCAGAAAACTACTCCAAAGGGGTAATGGCTCTATTTACTTGTGGGCTTATAAATAGAGCTAGTGGCTGACCTTGGCGACTCACTTGGCACTTCTAACAGCTGCATACACCCTTTGAAAGCTAAGCACACCACTTCACTCACTTGCACACTTGATTTCATTATCTTGAGTGAGATTGGAGAGCCTCTAGTGCATTGCTTAGTGTTCTAGAATCTTGTTGCACTAGTTGGGTGATTTGGGCTGGTAAAGATCTTGTTACTTTTAGTGTTTGCTGACACCTAGACGGCCTAGTGATTGGTGGATCGTCTAGCGGAGGAAGGTGATTGTCTTCGGCTCTGATCTTTGTGATTGTGAGGGGTTCCTATTTTCCCGATGGAGCTCTAAAGGCAACTCTAGTGGATTAAGCATGGCTTATGGATCCTCATCTTGTGTTGGTTGTGCAGCACCCGGTTGTGGGGTTAGGCGTGTGATGCCTATTAGCGCATGAACCTCCAAGTGAGTGAATCACCACAACGGGGACTAGCTTGCCGGCAAGCAAGTGAACCTCAGAGGAAAAATCATTGTCTTGGTTGTCTCCTTGGTATTCACTGATTGATCACTTGCTACGGCGGTATACCTCTCTACCACTCTCTTGTACTACATTGTGTCTTTACTTGTGTAGAGCTTGTGGTAGTTGTAACTAGTTAGTGTAGCTCTTAGTTGCAGTTCTCTTGCTAGCTTTCTCACCTAGGTGTAAATTAGTAACTTAACCTTAGTGTGATATACTAGAGATCATAGACATTAGAATTGGGTAGGTGGCTTGCAACACAAGTGTAGTGCTAGCGCAAAATTCACTTCGCCATTTTATTTATGAATCACTTGTCTTAGTGTTGTTGTAGAATTTTTTAATAGGCTATTCACCCCCTATAGCACCTAGTTTTAAGGACAAAACCAGATACACACCATATGTGAGCCTAGGAAGTCAAATCTCACATATAGCTACAAATAAAGGTAATATCAATAGACAATGCTTAAGTACATAGCGTATTAGTATAAGGAATATAACCTCAGAGTATAGACAGTGGACAGACAACTCTGATCTTTAGGTGCAGACTCTACTTTCACAGGGACAACTAACTGGTTGATCACAAGCCTAATTCCTCTAAGCTCTAGCAATCTGGTACCCATCTGGGATTTTTCCAAATATTTGAAAAGTAAAGCAAGCGTAAGTACATATCGTACTCAACAAATATAACATGAGGTTCATGAGGCTCAAAAGGCTAACATTGGTTTAACTGCGATTAGCTTTTAATGAGTCATCTTTTAGCAATTGGGTGGCAACAAGTTTATCCACAAGCCCATGTAAACACATGATCAGGTAAACATGAATAATGAATAGCATAAACAGTAATCATTAGTGAACATCTTTATCATCAGTATCATCAGTGTTCATCATCTATTCCGTAAGGGTTCCAAGGCCACTCGTGACCATGAGCATGGCTGATATACCAGTTTTACACTCTACAGAGGTTGTACACTTTCATTGTGAGTCGTGATTTACCCTTTTGCCCGAGGTAGCTAATCTCTTGACCCACTTCCAAGGAAGGTCGGTAGGGTTCACTATGAAGCCTTTCAAAGGTCCGTCTTACAAGTTAGGTCCATTAGATTCACTCAGCAAATAGATGTAGAGCCTCCCTTCCCAATGGCACAATGACGCACAACCTATACACAAGGGGAAAGAGGTCGCACTATACCTGATTCAGCAAGCCATTCTTATGCCAATAAAGGTAACCTCTAACAAGCTAGAAAAGGTCCTCATACTGAGTTAAAGCTAGAGTCATGTAGCCCTTACAGTTGTACTATAAGTCCTGGATGATCACTTATAAATAAGTCCTTAGGGAGAGGAATCTAGAGCACCATAAAGAAATAGCCCAATGCTCTAGCTCCCTTGTTCCATATTGCTAAAAAACATCTTTTAGTGTTTATTGCATATACCATTAGTCAGGTTACAAGATCATGGTTGTAGTTGAGCACTAGCATCATACTACCCAATGCAATACCCCATAGGTATCAAGGCACGAGGTACAAAATACTAGAACTTCCTTAGTGGTAATCAAGGTAGACACATGCTGCATGAATTAAATGATTAAAGGTGTTAGGACAACAAGGAAGATCCCATGCTATACTTGCCACAAACTTAGATCCTTCTTCAAGTCCAAAACTTCAAAGATCTGCTTCTTGATTCACCACGTATAACTCACCAACTAGACATGATCATAAAGCACCACACAAACATCCATGCAATCATACATGAGGCAAATAATAGATCTAAATTAGAACAGTACACCAAACATAAAATCAAGATGAAAAGTTTGTAAAATAAATCTACGTCTCGTTACAATCACACAGACGCGAAAAACACGCTAATCAGAGCTACGGTTAAAAAGATACATCTACCGATAGATTTACTTTATACGTGGAAAAGAAAACTATAGGTTTTATTTATTTTAACTATATAAATTCATATATATATAAGATATTTTATAAATAATATAAATTGAATTAAGTCAATTTTAGATTTGAATTATAAAACTAAAGTAAAACAAATCATATTTTATTTATAAAGTCCAATTGCATAATTATTAATCAAGATATGATTTAAACCATGAAATTTCAAAAATAGTAATATAGTAAACAATGTTACTAACACGTAGATCTCATCGCAATGAATCTAATGCAACTTGAACAGGTCAAATTAGAGCTAAAACGTAGAAGATATGATTTAAACAAGATTTCCTTTAATAAAATAATAGATTAAATCTAACCTCAAATTTTCAAAGTTAAAAACCTACTTAACAGTAGTTTGAACATGTATATTATGAAATTATGAACCTAACACAAGTTGAACGGGTCAAATCGGAGTTAAAACAAAAATTTTATGGCTAAAGTAAGATTAGTGGCAAAACTGTAAATAGGTGAAAACATATTTTAGATCTGAACTGAAGAAACTACGCTTTCCAAAGAAGAAAACGTAATATGTGATTGCGCTTTGGACCGTGGGCACAAATATCTGAAAATCGAGGGGCTCTTGAGCAAGATGGCGGTATGGGATGATCTAGACCATTGGATCGGAGATGGATGGCTCAGATTAAAAGAGAGGGAGAAAGAGAGAGGAGAGCCAGCCGGAACAGTAGCCGGCGCGGTGGTTGGCCATTGCTAGTGATGGAGCTTCGCTAGAACAGCGATTCCAGGCATGGTTTACAATGGGAAGGGCATGAGCGGAGAGAGGGAGGCATGACAAACTCACCTCGAGACTTCCCTGGGGTCAACGGTGAGTCTTCGACGTCGTGCTTACGGCGGCAGCGGAGTTCGATAGCTAGGACACAGGGCGGCGTAGGGCTAGCTCGAGGCGAGGTGGTGCGAGATAGGGCGCGGGGTAGGCGGTACGACATGAGGGCTCGCTATTTATGGGATGGAGGAACTTGCGACGCAAGGCAACGGTGGAGTCGTTGTGGGCACGGATTCCTCGGCGGTGGCGGTAGAGTCCGCGTCGGCCACGGCGGGGAAGAAAGGGAAGAGAGGCTGATAGCCAGGACTCACTTGTTGGTGAAACAAGGGTGTGGGGCTAACCAGTCAATGAGATAGAGCAAGGGAAGGAGGAGGCACGGTGTGTCAGTGCTGGGTTATGGCTTGGGCCATGGGGATGGCTTGCTGGGCCGCGTGGGAGAATGGGTAGGGGTAGGCCATGGGGAAGATGGGAGTGGGTCGAGAACGGAGGTGCAGGGGAAGGGAAAAAGGCTGGCGGGGAAGAAAGTAGATAGGCTGGCCTACTTGGCTGCCTGCGGCCACGGGCTAGAAGAGAGAGGGAGAGTTTTTCTTCTTTTCCTTTTCCATTTTCAAACCAAATTCAAATATGAATCAAATCAAATTTGAATAGGGTTTCAAATACACTTTTCAACTTAATTAAAAATGAGAAATTTTGGTAAGTTCTCAAAAATAAATTTTACAACCTTTTTAAATTCTTTTATTTTCAAATTTCCTTTTTCCATCTTTTCTTTTACTTCAAAGCCATTTTCAAATTTATTTTTCAAAAGCTTTTTGAATGTTTTCAATTTGAATCAAATCCACACAATTCAAAGAAACAAATGCACCGGCATGTATGCACAAACATGTTGCTACCTTATGATGAATTTTAATTGAATGAAAAATTTTATTTTCCTATATTTCATGTGCACAAAATTTAGAAATAAATCATTTTAAACCTATTTTCAAAAGTGACAAATTTTAGGGTGTTACACACCACATGAAGGTCGTGATGTTGGAGCTAAACCCGAAGGAGGTGTATGGTGAACCTATCCCGAAGGTGGAAGGACTAAGCAAGTGCTAGGACCGGAGATGTCATCAAGATGATGCAAGCTAACTGAATTCACTTTGTGTCAGATCTTGGGCAAGCCCCAGAGCATTCTAAGTCTCCTACCCTCTCGTTTTTTACAAATGCACATAAGTATAACTTTTGTACGCTGCATTAGGTGATAGGAGTTGAATGAAACCATTGGTGCATAATTCCTACCTTGTCCACTATATATGAATACTATACCCTTACTAGATGAACAGGCTGATCTATGCTTATCCATGCTTAGTCGGTAGAAGTCGGGTGATTTCCTGTCACCTATGAGAAATAGGTGAATATCTGGTCACGGTTGGCTATATTTGCTATCGTGGAAAAGAACCATGTGAAGTTGTGTAAATGGAGACCGGGTGGAATCTTATATGTTGGTGGTGTTGTGACTTATAGTGATTCTGTCTATGTCGGTTAAGGACCAGATCATTGAAGGCCCTCTCGTCATTTTGAACACATGCCTCTCACTTAGCTGGCCGGATAAGTCATTCCAACCATGAAGCCGAGTAGCTCAACTCAGGTCGGGCCTTGTTCTGTAAGAGTGCGCACACTAGAGGTAGTAGGGATGTGCGGGGAGCCGAATGTGAGCCCAAGGGCAGGGTAGTCCTGATCGTCTTGGCAACCGGTAGAATCCCTGATTGTGTGGCATTGATCAAACCCATGAAATGTGTACCTGAGTTGTACCAAAGGTGACCTAAGACTACCTTGGCATAGGTATGTCTCGGTTTATGTTAGGAATACTGCCCAGCTGGTTGCAATAGATTCGAATCGCCATCTCTCCTGGATAGTGAGAAACTTGACTGAGCTTCTTCATCATAGTAATACTGGATGGAACATGATGACTATGATGATTATACGATAAACCGGATATGGTTAATGTTGTGATGCTTATTAATCAAGTGATTGCTATAGAATAGGTGCAAAGTTAGTCATGATAAGCTTCACTAACTTGATGCTAAAACTTGACTAAAAGATTGAAGGACTCATGATAGTAATGCTCTTTTGCAAAGTTATGCTATCCAACCAGCTCCACTAAATAAGCCTTGCATATCCTTTAGAGTCTTTTTATTTCTCTCCTGTCGGGTAAGTCTAACTGAGTACATTTGAGTACTCAGGGTTTATCCTACCATGTTGCAGGTGAAGTTCTCAGCCTACTAAAGAGGGTGGTTAACCGCTCGGTGACTCTATATAGGGTTCTCATCTATATGCTTTTGCCAAAGGATGTCACTTATGCTAGCAATGTATTTGGAACTTATATTATTGTAATATTATGAAAGCTATGTTGTTTTCACTAATCAGTTTGAAACCTAAACTTGTACTATTATTTGTGAACTCATTTGTAATATTATTTCCACTACAACTCCATGTATGTGATGTGTATTTGCTTAATTATGTGATCTTGGTTGTGATGTGGATTTACCAAGGTCCTTTGTGACACTCGGTGGACTACCGGGTTTATATAAATGAAAGTATGCGCGTATCAACGTGTTAGTGGGGACAACCGTACTTGATCTTGCATAAATTGGGCAGTTCTATCACATGGCAGCTCGCACGCTGCACCAAATCATTTGTCATCATCGAGGGGGAACTCTACAAGCGAAGCCATACTAAGATCCTATAGCGCTACATCCCCATCGAACAAGGGAGGTAACTGCTGGGAGAAATCCATGGTGGGGTCTATGGACACCATGCCACACCTAGAACCCTGGTCGGAAATGCATTCCAGCAGGGCTTCTACTGGCCGACTACGGTGGCTGACGCCGACCAAATTGTGCGCACCTATGAAGGGTGTCTGTACTGTGCTCGTTAGACCCACCTGCCGGCCCAAGCACTCTAGACGATCCCCATCACGTGGCCATTCACGGTCTAGGGGCTCAATCTAGTTGGACCCCTCAAGAGAGTGCCCGGGGGCTACACGCACTTGCTTGTCACCATGGACAAGTTCACAAAGTGGATAGAGGCTCAACCGATCTCCGTGATCAAGTCCGAGCAAGCCATGCAATTCTTCCTTGACATCATCCACCGCTTTGGAGTCCCAAACTCCATCATCACAGACAACGACACACAGTTCATTAGGAAAAAATTCCTTT
Organism: Miscanthus floridulus; assembly: GCF_019320115.1. NCBI lineage: Eukaryota > Viridiplantae > Streptophyta > Magnoliopsida > Poales > Poaceae > Miscanthus > Miscanthus floridulus. The sequence continues at coordinate 49,080,347 of NC_089589.1, forward strand.
GGTTCTGTGATGACTACCATATCCGTGTTGATTGGGCTGCCATGGCGCACCCCCGCATGAATAAGTAGGTCAAGCGCGTGAACTGCATGGTCCTACCAGGCCTTAAGCCTAGGATCTTCAACCGGCTAAACAAATTTGGTGGACAGTGGGTTGCAAAACTTCCCGTGGTGCCCTAGATCTTGAGGATGACCCCTAGCCGCGCGACCGGCTACACACCTTTTTTCATGGTGTATGGTTCTGAGGTGGTCCTCCCAACTAACCTTGACTATGGAGCGCCGAGGGTTAGGGCATACAATGAGCAGGGAGCTGAGGCATCCCTTGAGGACACCATGGATCAGCTCGATGAAGCACGCGACATCGCCCTCCTCTGCTCGGCCAAGTACCAGCAAGCACTGTGCCAGTATCTCAACCATCGGATGTGGCATTGGGCCTTTAGCATCGAGGACTTGGTGCTCTGCCTTATCCAGCACAACAAGAACCGCCACAAGGTCTCTCCACTATGGGAGAGACCATACGTTGTCGCAGAAGTACTCCAATGAGGCACTTACAAGCTCAAGACCATCGACGACAAAGTCTTCATCAATGAATGGAACATCGAGCAGCTATGTCACTTCTACCCCTAATCTAAGCATGTACCTATGAAAACTAAGAATCATGTTTCTAAAATACCAAAGCACTTTGTTTCATCAGTTTCACTATCTTTTCCTCGATCTTTAGTGACACCTGACCCTAGCAATGGCAAGGGGTCGGACCTCACTCGGGGACTGATGAGGGTATGCCTATGCCTATTCAGAAACATTCTTTGCGCTCGACCTTTTCTCACATTAAGAACTAGAAGAGCTATGGAAACAAACACTGAGTAAAACTAGTCGGACTGCAAGAAACCTACACCCCAGCGGCTACGACGTTTTTGCTTACTAGCGTGATCAGAGTTTTTTCACCCGCGCTTCGAACTTTACGGCCTTAACAAAGGAAAGGGCCAGAATGCATTAACCTTTTTATATATAAAAAAGAGAGAATGACCAAAAGTCTATTTGACCAAAACAAAAGATTAAAAACTTATTCATTTATTATTGGTTCGCCGCTCGACCTACCCCACTAACTAACCCCTCGAGGGATGACCTCATCTTCTATCTTGATAGCTAGGTCCTGTGCTAGGGGGCCACTGCCTCCTCGATGTCTCCTAGCTCGGTCTTAGAGTAGCCAGGCATGAGACCTTGGTCCATCGTCGCTAGATCGATGTTCTCATAGTGAGAACGAGCGATCGCAAATGACCGATGAATGCCAAAATGAAGCGCATCCCTCACGATATTGTGCGCCCGATCCGTAATGCAGATGGCGCGAACCATGAGTGAGCTCGACTCCTACATTGGGGCTAGCCCAAGGTCATCGCAAACCAGCTAGACGGTGATGCGCAAAGTGTCATGCTCATCGCTCTCCTTCAAGAGGGAGGCCTTCACTTCACTGAGCTCCTTTGCTAGGTCATGGCTCTTCACCACCTTCGCCCTGAGCCTACCGTCAAGACCTATCCAAGTCACATGCCAACCATGTCAAAAAGGCTACTATAGATTCTAGGGAGAAAGACAATAAGGGAAAATTAGAGGCTTACTATCCACATTCGCTTGGAGGTTGTGCGCCTCATCACGCTGCCGATCCACCTTAGCATCCAGGCACCGGACCTCTTCCTAGAGCTAGCCGACCTCTATGGCAAGCCTAGCGGCCATGTCCTCCACCATGCCGTTCAGGTCCCTCTCCCCCTAGGGATCATCCTTGAGGAGGTTGATCCACTGCTAGGCATTGGTGCACTCCTAGTGAGCCAAGTCACGCTCTGTGCGAAGTTCCTCCATGGCCTAGAGCAGGTCGTCCCACTCCTTCCATAGCTGCTTGGACTCCTCAGCATCTATGCACCTTGTAAACAAGGGCCATGAGCTTCTCCTCAGCCTCATGGGCATCATCACAAGCCTCCGCTTCTCTGATTCAGAGATCAGCCAACTCCCACCCAATGGGGCAAGCTCGGCCACCTCTTGATGGACAGCAACAAGTTGTGTTTCTAGCTCCTCATGTAGCCGCCTCTCTTCGACGAAGCAGTCCTAGATGTCCTTCTCACGATGAAGGAATATGGACTTCTCTTGGCTGTGGGCCATAAGGGACTGTGGGGAGGCTATGAGTTAGAGGCATGAAAAGTTGAAATGAAGGTCGCAAATACAAACATATCGTACCTAGCCAACCGGCGTGACAATGTCGTGCAATGAGTTCAACACGGTGGTCAGGGCATTGACTACAATCCCAACCCTCATCTAGACGTTTCCCCACTCCCTCTCATCCATGGTGTCATCGAGGGTGAAGAGCATCACCCCCGGGTTCTATCGGTCAGCCCATTGGACCTAGGGTCCTCCCCATGTGTGTGGGTTGCCGCCCACCCAAACCAGAGGCCAAGGTGGCTCCACACTGACCTCAGGTAGCTCTGACCCCTCCTGTAGCAGTAGCTCCTCTAGAGTGGCCCCTCCGATGGTAAAGGGGGTAGGCAACATAGATGTGGAGGCCTACCCACCTACTGAAGACACCTCGGGTGCGACCTCTTCCATCCACCCCATCGCAGACACAGCCTCCTGCGCGGATGAAAGCTTTGGCTACACCCACATGGACAATGGCACTAGTTGTGCTACCTCTGCCTATGATGTCATAGCCATGTGCCACCATGCCACCCCCACCATGGGTGCCCTGGATGTGCCCTTTCCCGTTTGCTCCCCCATAGACATGGGCATCGGCTAGGCCTCCCCGGTCGATGCCGTGGCCACCCCGGTGCCACTCCCGCTCGCCTCTAGTGCAGCACCAGTTGGATCCTAGTGCATCTACCAAAGGGTGAGGGTCTTCTTCAGTGCTAGCCTTAGGAGAGTCCCACGCCCTCCAACACTGCGAAAGGCATGGTGGTTAGCTCATGGTAAAAATTTCTTAAAATGAAGGGACAAAGAAGTTCTTAACTAACCTCGATGCTACCAGACGGTGACATTTTGGGGTCGGCCCACCTGACCCTGGCTACGACTCCTCGTCACGCTGCCACTTTGAGCCCTCCCTCTGCTCAGAGGTCTCGGATGGAGTGGAGCCACCGGCTACAACCGGCTCTAGGGGTGCCATGGAGGGCTCAGACGAAATGGGGCGGCTCGATTCTGCCAACTCTGGTGGTGCGTCCTCCCCCTCCTACCCCAGGACATGCCATAGGAAAGGTCCCACCTATAGCAAGGGTGGGTGCTCATCCCCATCGGCTAGCTCATCCCATGGGATGGGTGGCTCAGAGCTGTCGCCTTGCTCCTCCTCTAACGAGCCTTATCGCCGCTTTCCTCTCTATAGCTTCACCCGCTGCTTCGCCCATCACCTTGCCTTCTTGTCATCCTTCTCCTTCTTCTTCTTCTCATCTGCGATGCGGTTTGCCGCCCTCATAGCCATGTGCTCTGGTAGCGATGTAATGGAGGCCCGAGAGCCCAACCCCACTGGCAGCTCAATGAAGCCCATGTCCAGCCACATCACGGGATGTCCTAGGATTGGGAACACGGTGTCAGGCTCATCCATCGCCTCCTTGATGCACTACGTAATCTTGCTGTAGTGATGTGGCCCCTGAGTGAGCACCATCCCACCAAGATCCACATCGGGCATCATCCCATACAGCATGATGGCATTGAGGATGTCGCGCATCCTCTTCTTCTCCTTATTAGGAGGTCCCTAGGCCCACACCTATGGTGCCTCTTCGATGAGACGTCTGGTGAAGTTTGGTAAGGGGGCGGTGCTGTCGTTCTTCATGTAAAACCAAAGTGCATGCCACCCTTTGATGGATCTAGATAGCTGACAGGGCATGTACTTGGTAGCCCACTACCCTTGGAGGTGGATGCCCATGCATCCCATAAGCACCAGTAGGTCCCTGCCTCTATCCTTCTTCTAGAGTAGGGAGACAGAGAAGAACTACCTCCATAGCTTGAAGTGGGGTTCGATGCCAAGATACCCCTCACACAACATGATGAAGGCCACAATGTGCTAGATCCCATTGGGGTTTAGATGCTACAGCTCGATCTGGTAATGATACAGCAGCCCTCGGAAGAACGGGTGGGGGGGATCATGAGTCCGCCCTCATGGAAGGGCATGAAGGATACGACATAGCTGTTGGGTGGCGCTGGCACCTCCTCGCGACCGAGAACTTGCCACTCCATCGCCATAGAGGAGACCACGCTTGACGAGGCCCTCCATGTGCATGTGGGAGACATCAAAGCGGTACCATGACTCTATGGGAAGCAAGGGCAGAGGAACAAGGGTTGTTGCTGGCGGCGAAAAAGCGAAGGCAAGAGATCCAAACGCTGGCGGTGGAAGAGCGAGGACAATAGATCTGAACACTGGTGGCAGAGAAACAGAGAAGACAAGGCTGTGTTTAGGCATGTCGAAATATGAAGGGGAGGGCTGCTATTTATAAGGCGAGGTGGGCGAGGGGTGAACCATCCACCTAGATTTACATGCCTGCCGTGCCTCATCACATCACCCCTTTGAGAATCGTGTGCATGCCACCTCTAGCCGCTCCCTTGAAGGATGCACTAGATGATGGTTATCCCACTCGATGGGCCAAGAACCGCTATAGGTAAGGAGGGATACGGGGCTAAAAATGCTCCCATGGCCCATTACAACCTAGGAGTTCGAAGGTTGGCCCACCTACAGGTTCACAATCGCTCTAGGGCACCCTTATAGCAAGGGGTGGAAAGGGATGGGCCCGCTAGCGGCCAATACCTAAGTGCACGAGCACCACGGGCATCTCAGCCCACGTTTGAGTCTTGGCTAGAGCACAATCCATGGTTTTCTCTCTAAGAAAGGCAACGAGCCCTTGGAACTGGTCGAACAGACCTAAGAACTATATGGACTGGCTGCTAGGAATCTGGAGCCGGTCACTAGCTGACCCATGCTAGACCCCCATGAACAGGAAGCTAGGGTCCCACTTAGTCCAGCCCATTAACAGCTCACCAAGCACCATGATTCATCCATCGAGGAAAACATGGCACTTCTCAACCCCTCCATTTTATCAAAAAAACATTTGAGGGAGGATGATCACAAGATGAGCCAACCCCTCGACCAGACCCCTGCTATGCATGGGGGCTCGAGGGAAGTTGCACTCGCAAGGAGACTAAATATGCAGTTGCATGACAATGGCAGATCGATTGAATCCTAGGGAAGGGTTGGAATTAGGAGAAAACCTTTCTGACACCAAAATCCCACATCTGCATGCTCTCGAATAGTCTGATCGCAGCAGAAGGGAACCACAACCCTACCAAGACATCTTGCAGGCCACAAAGGGAGATCGAGGCCCTCGAAATCCTTATGACAGAAAAAGCCTTCAAAGGAGTATTCTACTCCTCTGCAGGCTTAGGGGCTACTATCAGGTATCAGTATTAAGGATACCTAGAAGAAGGAAGTTAATGGCAGCGTGATGATAATCCACCCTAATGGACAAAGGCATATTTAAGGTCGCGCCTAACCCTAAGGGCGTAGGCTCCGTCTTACCTAACCCCACGGGGATGGGCTCTGCCTTGCCAGACCCCTCGGGCATGGTCTTCGCCTTAGCTAACCCTAGGAGCACGGACTCCATCTCACCCGATCCCTCAAGGATGGGCTCCGCCTCGCCAGACCCCTCAGACATGGGCTCTGTCTCGCCTGACCCCTCAAGGATGGGCATCACCTCGCCATACCACTCAGGCATGGGCTCCATCTCACCTGACCCCTCGGGGGTAGGCCTCTCCTTGCCAGACCCCTCGGGTGCTATCTTCGCCTTGCCTAATCCCGGGGGCACAAGCTCCATGACGCCCGACCCCAAGGGCATGGGCTCTGCCTCGCCAAACCCGTCGAAGGGGGATTCTGCCTCGCTCGATGGGGGTTCGTACCGCCTCCAACCACTATGGGTCTAAGAGTATGAATGTAGGGTCAACTTCTGACACCAGAGAAGGGGTAGGCGCATCTTGACGTGACCCATGGCCATGACAAGCCATACCCAGGGGCTCACATCACCAACAGTGTTGGGCGTGTCAGCACTGTGCTGCCTAACCCCCATATGGCTCCTAACAATGTACCTGTTGGCCATATCGCCCGCTAGGATAGGATGGAGTGCTGTGACCGGCTGTCGATGTCCATGTATAGTGCTAGTGGTGAATAGGGTCATGACATGGAGCTATCCCTATCACCATCTACAGGGTTGACGGGACCCGTGTAAAGGAGATGAAGGACGCAGCGACCCTAGAGGCCTTCTTCTCCTCGATTTTCTCTCTCTCTCTTTTCCCTTCCTCTAATGTAACCTATGCCTTCCCCATCACCTATAAAAGAGGAAGCAGGACACCCCACAAAGGGCACAGCGGAACAGGCTCACCTAGACTCGACCACACTTGACCTTTTCACCAGAGATTTGGGACCTCTTCCCTCTCTCGCCCATTTGTTACCCCTACTACAAACCCAGTGCCGGTAACACGAGCAACATCAGACTGAACGTAGGGACATTCTGCCCAAACCAATATAAATCCTTGTGTCCTCCGAGCACACCATTCGGTCTAGATGCACAAATCATAAATTTACTCATCGGTGGTTCAAAACACCGACACTTGGGATTTATTTTACAAAATCAAAATCTAAATAGTATGCTCCTTAGTGATATTCAAAATTCCTACCAAAACCATATCTAGTGCTTAGAACTTAAAACCTCTAAAAAATCATGCTACTTATTCCTGCATTGCATTTTGTCAAGTCTTGTTGACCCATGATTAAGAAAGTGATCATGCCCCAAGATCAAGATCACGTACACCCACATACATAAGCTATTCCTACACTAGGAATACGCTAAAACATGCCTCCGTCCATCCAAATTTCTTCTCCTACACTAGGAGTAGACAAAAAATGTTTGATAGGAAAATACTCCAAGTTCTACAAGATAGTGATCTCTCTCAATATGTGGTTTAAGAGACATGGGCTATGCAAAAGTATAAAAAAGAAAAAAATATGGACACATGAAGGTCCAAGAGAGAAAAAATAGGGACACATGAAGGTCCCGAGGTATTGAAGAAAAAAAAGATGAGCATAGAAGGCTCATAAAAAGAAAAAAAGAAATGATAGCCATGTCTCAAAATAAAAAGCTAGAGAGAGATCACTCATACAAAAGGAGTATAGTATAGATTTAGAATTTTTTTATCCACACACTTGCACTTCTTGATCTAAGGGTACGCCATCTTTCTCCTTGGATCTGAGCTTTGACTTAGCAAAATATGTAGATAAGTATGCCTTCATATCTTTACCTACCCAAAGATCCATATAAGCTTTTTAGAAGTAGGAAAGAAATTAAGAAGGCAATACTTTGATATGTCTTGGTGAGGAACCAAACACATATTTGAGCGATCTGAGAGAATCATTTGAGGAGCTAAGCTACATTTACATTTTTCAAATTCACATGAAAACCCAAGTTTCTAAACTGATTGATGCAAGGGGATTTGAATCCATGCTGTTCCATTATTCAATAACCCAAGATAATGTGGTAGACACTTCAAAGTTCACAAGTGCATGTGAAGCTTGGAATAACTTGTATGCAGATGTTGTATCAAGGACAAGACCCATCTTAGTCCTTTACTCGAGGACAAGCAAAGGGCTAAGTGTGGGGGAGTTGTTGGCGGTCCTTAACTCACACTTTTAACCGCCAAGTATCACATAAAATAAACCAATACGGACACCAAACTTAGAATTAGGGGTTATAACTAACAAATTCTATGAGTTTTGGTGTTTATTCATTTGCAGGTGGGTATTTATGGAAATACACATAAAAGGGCTAAAAATGTGCAAGAGAACAAAGCACAAATGCCATTCTACACAAGCCCAAAAGAGAGAGGCCCACAACTAGGCTAAACAGGGCCCAAACAAGAGGAGCATAAGGATAAACCCAAATCAAATTGCGTAATCTTTGCCAGGCACCCATGTGGACCCACTCAAGAGGTCCAAAGAAGATCACCCACTGGTGTGGCCGCACCACCAATAGCTCCGTTCAGGCCTAAACTTCACAGGCTACCTCTTATCGCCTTCCCATGGTCGGTCTAGGTGGTGATGTTGGCAAATTTAATGCAGAGGCGGTTTGTTCCTTCCATATGAGGGGATCTAGGGAATATTCCAAGGAATACACCCCTCTGCTCCACCTATAAAAGGAGGACCTCTCCCCCCTCATTGAACAACACACAAAGGCAAGAGCTACACCACAAGAGGATCACTCCAAATGGTCTAGGCCCTAGCTAGCTAGTAGACTTGGTTTGGGAGAGATGTGAGGGAAGAGTATGGGGAAGAGCCAGACTTGTCGGTGTCTCCCCGAGCTTGTACCTCGATGAACACTTGTACCTCAATGGGTTCTTCCTTTAGTAAGTGTTCATGGTTCTTACAACATTAAGTCTTTTGATTAGTTAAGCTCTATTCTTACTTGTTTGTGGGTTCGTCGTTTGTCCCCATGGCGGATACTCTAGTAAAGGGCCCTAATAAAGATGGATAACCCTACGCATTGCTAGAGTAGTAGTCGATAGCATAGACATGGTGTCTAGGCTAGAGGCTACCTTCATTTGCCTCGTGCCCCATGGTTGAGGGGTAGGCGGCATGTGGTGACAACTGATAGCCCTGTCTGTCCCTTATAATCCCCCACGTTTAGGTACGACGTAGAGCCATAGGCCAGTATTGCTTGGTAGACCATGTGTACGCCGGTGCCCAAAGTAAGCAAGTAGGAGTAAAGTTTATCTACCCTTAGACCCTAAGCCATAGGAATCCATCTCTACCCCTTTCCAACTTTACCCTTGTGTTGTCCTTGGACTAATTAGCTAGAAGAAATACCTCCATTCCCTATGTAAAATATGATACCCTAAATACTGCTGGGTGAAAGCTATAACGGTAATTCCATGCGCTTATGGAATCTTTCTGCATATGTTTAGAAAGACCAACAAGAAGTAGCTTGGTATTGCTTAGTGCAATGACAGGGAGAAAGTTCTATATGGCTCTGGCCAACTATAGGGAGCTGCTCAGGATTGGTGGAAAGCGTATTGCTTTGCATATGAGAACCTAGACACTATGACATGGGACCAGTTCAAGGAGGCCTTCAGGACACACCATGTGCCTGTAGGTCTTATCAAGTTGAAGAAGAAGCGGTTCTTGGCTTTGAAGCATTGTTCTATGTCAGTCTATGAATATCACTACAAGTTCACACAATCGTCATGGTATTGTCCTAATGAGGTTGAGAAAGATGAGGACAAGTAGGACCATTTCTTGGAGGGGCTCAATGATGGTCTATCGTACATGATGTCCAATGTCAAGTGTGATAGTTTTTAGGAGATGGTGGATAGGACACTCGTGTTAGAGAGTAAGCACCGTAAGATGGAGGAGAAGAAGAGGGAATTAAGCTCTTCTCAGTAGCAGGCTGGTAGCAGCCGTCCTCGCTACAACAACCAGCAGGGTTTCCAAACTCACCCTACCTTTCAAGCTGGTAACCAAGGGTAGCAGCAAACTCAGTGATACAATAGCAATCAAGGACAATAGTTGAATCAGTGCTTCAACAATAACCAAGTGCAGCACCCTACCAATTAGGTGCCATGCCCTACCAACTAGGTGCCCCATTAGCCTACTCCCAACAATGCTCAAGGGAAGGTCAATGCTAACCCTCCACCTTCTGGCATTGTCTGCTTCAAGTGTGGAGCAGTGGGACATTATGCCAACGCTTGCCCCTAGAGACAGAAAGCTCAAAATTGAAGGGTGACCCACGTGAAGGTGGAAACTACTGAGGAAGCTATAGATGTTGTTCTTGGTATATTTGTTGTCAGCTCATACCCTGCTACAGTTTGTTGGATATCGAAGCATCTCATACATTCATAAGTGCACAATTTGTAGAGAAACATACATAGACACTTGCACAATGCAAAACACCATGGTAGTCAAATCACCTAGGGGAAGGATGAATACTAATACTATGTGTCCTGGATTTAGCATTAAATTAAGGGGGGTAGACTTTCCTGTTAATCCTATAGTGCTAGAGTCAGAAGGGATAGATGTGATTTTGGGAATGAGATGGTTAGCCAAATTTAAGGGGACCATACAGTGTGTAGAGAAGACAGTATCTCTTATAGCACCTAGTGGGAACAGAATTGAGGTCAAGGTTTCTATGTCACCAGACAGTCAGGGGACAATGAATCATCTGAGTAGTGGGCCAACTAAGAATATGAAGGTCATATATGAGTTTCCAGATGTGTTTCCTGAGGATTTACTAGGTATGCCACCTGAACATTTGATTGAGTTTATCATTGACTTATTGCCTGGTACTGCACCTATATCTAAGAGACCTTATAGAATGGCAGTTAATGAATTAGAAGAACTTAAAAACAATTAAAGGAATTACAGTCTAAAGGGTATATCCATCCTAGTTCATCACCTTGGGGAGCCTCGGTTGTCTTTGTAGAGAAGAAGGATGGGACACAGAGAATGTGTGTAGATTACAGATCTTTAAATGAAGTAACAATTAAGAACAAATACCCCTTGCCTAGAATAAAGGATCTATTTGATCAATTGAAGGGAACATGTGTCTTTTCTAAAATAGCTTTGAGGTCAGGTTATCATCAGTTGAGAATTAGGCCTAGTGATATTCCAAAGACTGTGTTCACTACCAGATATGGACTTTATGAGTATACAGTTATGTCTTTCAGGTTGACCAATGCTCCAACTTACTTTATGTACTTGATGAATAATGTTTTTATGATGTATTTGGATAAGTTTGTTGTGGGCTTTATTGATGACATTCTGATATATTCTAAGACTGAGGAAGAACATGAAGAGCATCTAAGATTAGTGTTGCAGAAGTTGAAGGAACATCAGCTCTATGCTAAGTTGAGTAAGTGTGATTTCTGGCTGAAGGAAGTTTCTTTTCTTGGTCATGTTATATCCAATGGTGGAGTTGCTGTTAGTCCAAAAAATGTGGCAGATGTGCTCAAGTGGAGTCCGCCTTAGACAATTGGTGAAATAAGGAGTTTCTTAGGAATGGATGGATACTATAGGAGGTTTATTGAGGGATTCTCTAGTATTGCTAAGCCCATGACTGCTCTGTTAGAGAAATGCAGACCGTTCAAGTGGACTGATCAGTGTTAGGCTAGTTTTGAGGAATTGAAGAAGAGATTTACTACTACACCTATTCTAGCTTTGCTTGATGTGACTAAGAGTTTCTCTATCTATTGTGATGCTTCCAGATTGGGTTTAGGTTGTATGCTAATGCAAGAAGGGAAGGTTATTGCTTATGCTTCTAGGTAGTTGAAGAAGCATGAAGTGAATTATCCAACTCATAATCTAGAGTTAGCAGCTATGGTTCATTCATTGAAGATCTGGAGACATTATATTCTTGGCCATAAGTGTGACATTTATACTGATCATAAAAGCCTCAAGTACATATTCACTTAGAATGATATGAATCTAAGACAGAGATGGTGGTTAGAGTTGATTAAAGATTGTGAACTGGAGATTCACTACCATCCTAGTAAAGCCAATGTAGTGGCAGATGCCCTTAGCAGGAAGAATCAGTTGAACATGCTAGAAGCCACAGAGTTACCACTTGAATTGCTAGCTGAGTTTGAGTATCTCAACCTAGGTTTTGTTGCTAATAAACAAGGTACTTCTATGGATGTTGAACCAACACTTGAATAGGAAATCAGGAATGGTCAGAAAGAAGATGAGGGAATTAAGAAGATAGTTAAGTTGCTCAGGGAAGATAAAGCTCCAAGTTTTAGAATTGATCAAGAAGGAATAGTTTGGTTCAAGCATAGATTGTGTGTGACTGATGTTTAGAGAATCAAGGATGTCATACTAAAAGAATGTCATGAGTCTACTTACTCTATTCATCCTAGAGGCACTAAGATGTACCAAGATCTGAAAGATAGATATTGGTGGTATGGCATGAAGAGGGACATTGGTGAGTATGTAGCCTTGTGTGACACTTGTCAAAGGATCAAAATAGAACATTAGAGGCTAGCTGGTTTGTTGCAGCCTTTGAAGGTACTTGAGTGGAAGTGGGATGAGATCAATATGGACTTTATAGTTGGCTTGCCTAAAACTCAGAAAGGGTATGACTCTATTTGGGTTGTGGTGGATTGCTTGACTAACGTTACACATTTCATACCTATCAAGACCACCTATCATGGAGCTCAATTGGTAGAAAAGTACATGGAATGAATAGTATGTTTGCATGGAATTCCAAAGAGGATAGTCTCAGACAGAGGTACATAATTTATTTCAAGAGTTTGGGAGAAATTACATGAGTCTTTGCTTACCGAGCTTAGGTTTAGCTCTACTTATCATCCACAATCTGATGGTCAGACTGAGAGGGTTAATCAGATACTGGAGGACATGGTGAGGTCATGTGCTCTACAGTATGGTGACAGTTGGGATAGAAGTTTGCCTTATGCTGAGTTTTCCTATAATAATAGTTATCAAACCAGCCTCAAGATGTCTCCTTTTGAAGCATTATATGGTAGAAAATGCAGAACTCCTCTATTCTCGAATCAGACAGGTGAGAGATAGGTTTTTGGTCCCGATGCTTTGAGAATAGCTAAAGAGCAAGTGCAAGTCATCAGGCAGAATCTAAAGGTAGCTCAATCTAGGTAGAAGAGTTATGTAGACGTGAGACACAGGGAGTTAGTGTTTAATGTAGGTGATTACGTTTATCTCAAGGTGTCACCTATTAGGAGTCTTAAGAGGTTTAAAGTTAAAGGAAAGCTAGTACCTAGATATGTTGGTCCTTTTAGGATTTTGGAAAGGAGAGGTGAACTGGCTTATCAGCTTGAGTTGCCCGCTAAACTGTTAGATGTGCATGGTGTGTTCCATGTCTCACAATTCAAGAAATGTTTGAGAGTACCCGAGGAACAGTTGCCCCTAGAGGAATTGGATGTGAGGAATGATCCAACCTATGAGGAAATTCCAATTAAGATCTTAGAGATGGTAGAAAGAATCACCAGGAGTAAGACTATTAGAATGTGTAAAGTGCAGTGGAAGCATCATTCTGAAGAAGAGGCAACTTGAGAAAAGGAGGATGAGAGTTTAAATTGATTTAATTCAATTAGTTGCTTTACTTTCTTAGGCAAATATTTATGATTTATAAAAATACTAAAATGAAATATAAGGTAGAAACCTTGAAATGATGCATTCATGCTGCTGCATATTTTTCTTGCTTGTTCTATATGTGTTTAGGGCCTTTTAAAATCAAGTTTGTGAGAGTTTAATTCAAAAAGCTGCTTAAGATAATAGAAAAACCTTTTCTTTCCCTTTCTCTTTATTTCTTTGTTTTTGGCCCACAACAGTGCAGCCATCCCAGCGCTAGGACAGCATGGCCCGCTTCCTCCCTCACCCACTCGCGCACGCCCTCGTGGGCTCGTTGGCCCATCGGCCGTGGCACAGCCACCACAGCGCAGCAGTCGCCCACCCCCTACCGCTGACTGCCCAGGCCCACGTGTTAGCCACCACCACATAGCCGCACCCGTTACCGTGCCCTGCCACCGACGAGTGGGGCCCACCCATCGGTGGGGCCCATGCTACAGTGTCGTCTCCTTTGTGGAGATGGGCACAAGCTCGTCCATGCGCCCCTACTCTAGTTTCCACGCTGCACGTGAACCAAGGTTTGCTGGCTGCCCACACCCTATAAAGGGGATGCGTCAGCCCTCCGTGCCAATTTCGCAAAACCCTTGCCGCTGGAGCTCATGAGCGCCAAACCCTAGGTTGAGTTCTCATCGAGTTCGCTACCATCATTGTTCTCCGTCTAGCCGCCATTTTCGGTTAAGGTGAGCACCCATGCGCCCTTCGTGAGAAGCCATGGAACACGCTAGTGCCCTCCGCGCGCTCTTTCTCCCTCTCTGCATGCCCCTTCAATGCCGTCGTAGCATCGTCACTGCCGCTAAGCCACGCCACCATGTGGACCCATGCCTCTGGCTGCTTTCCGCCATGGCAAAGGCACGCATTGCGTTCGCCATTACGTGCGCAACATGCCCGTGCCCTCACATCACCTCGCTACGTCTCAGCTTGCCATCCTAGCAAGCTTGGTCGCCACCGCCATGGCACGTCACCACGTCCACGGCGTCGCTCCGCCGCCTGGTCCACCATGGACCGGTGGACGTGGTCCATGGGGCCAGTCTATAGCCGGTGCATCGGATCCACCCACCCCCACGCCGCCACATGGGTGTCAATGCGGCCGCCACTGGTCAACACCAGCGATTTTGCAAAAAAGCCCCTATCGTTTCCCTTAATTAACACGCGGTCCTATGTAGTTCAAAAATAATTAGGTTTATGCCCTATTTTTAGCAATTTAGCCCCTACAACCATCGGTATTAGCAGAGTTAGTCCAAAATGTTTTTAAATCTCTAATTTAATTAATTTAAATACGAAATTATTTCACTTTAATTATAGGGATGCCATCAGTAGCTTAATTAGGCTATAACTTTCATGTTTTAACTCTGATTTATGTGGTTCTTGTTCCTATAGTTTTGTCTCTACATGTAGATTATTTCTGTGAGCTTGTTTACTACTATTGTTTGTGTTGGTGTACTGCTTCTAATTAAATGCTTGTTTGCTTGCATGTATTGCCCCGTTTGTGATGATTGTTGCGTTTAGAGGACGAGACGTTTGTGAAGGAAGAGGAGCAGGACCCTAAGGAGTTTGAGTAGCCTGAGCTTGGACAAGGCAAGTGCAGACACCATTTGATCATTTTGCTCCTATACACTAAATACATTTACTTTTATTGCATGTGTTTAAATACTGCAAACCCTAAGGACCTGACTAGCCCTATCTTATATTCCTTGTGTTACCTGGGGGTCTACATTTGGGTAGTGTAGTTATGCTTAGTTGCTCTACCCACATTATTACATGTTAATGAAAGTATTGATGCCTAATGATTATCTTAATAATGATTAGTGATTAATGATGATTAATGGTTACTACAGAGATGGAGATGTTGTCAAGCTTTCTAACACATGGTTAAGGTGATGAAAGGGGGAATAGGTACTGGAGCTTGGCCTGGTTTCTGGGGGTACCCGTGTCCGCCCTCCCTAAGGACCTATTCATGGAGCAGCCACCTGGACATACAGTGCAGTTTCAAGCCATATGGATCTGGCTTGACCAATTAGCAGGACCTCCAACTATAGGTAGGCATCTTACTAGCTAGACGCTTATGGGGATTTAGGTTTTAAGGTATGGTAATTTGGGTCTCATTGCTACGAGAGCAGTTACCATGCGCCTAAGTCGCATCCTAGCGGGTTGTCTTCTACTTTTGGACCCTGTGAAAAGTCTCATAGTGAAACCCTGCCTGCTCACCTTGGTAGTGTTTTGGGAAGTCATGACCTCAGGCAAATGGGAATCATGACTTGAAGTGAAAGTGCACACCTTTGCAGAGTTAAAACTAATATATCAGTCGTGCTCATGGTCACGAGTGGCCCAGAACCTCGCATTGTTAGAATTGGACTCACATGGACTTTGGAGGTGGTTTTTTATGGATTGAGGTGGCTACCTCATGTTGTGGCGGGATGGCTCTCCCGTGCTTTGATTGGGGTTGCTACCTCGAGTTTCTATTTGAGGTTGCTACCTCGGTGATATTAATTAATTATAATGATGATGATTAATAATTTTGTTAACTCTACTCCATTTAATTAAGTGTTGGGATATTCTACTCATAGTAGTAACAGGTTGTTCTAATCAAAGTTACCAACTAAAAATGCTTACCTACTGTCAAACCATGTCAACCATCCTTTTGTATAAGCCTTGCATGTCATTACTTTCCGTCTGTACTTGCTGAGTTCGACATGGACTCACCCTTGCTATAATCACAAATAAAGGGTGCTCGAATGATCAAGATTGGGACGTGGACTTTCTAAAAGATTTACCTAGTTGTTAGGCTCATGTGTCTCCTACTATTGGCCTTCCTGTGGCAAGGTGGATCCGCTACGTCGATGTCATCATTTATTTGTTTCATTCGAATGATACTATTTGTTTCCACTAGAACTTTGATGTTAGACTTGTAATAATGATACTCATGTACTTGTTTATGCATTAATGTATGAACATTGTGTATTGTACCATTGATGATGTCGTTGCATGTGTGTAATTTTAGATCCTGGAACACATGTGATATGCACCTGGTTTGCTCTCTCAAATCCAGGTGTGGCATGTAAAGCACTAGCAGCTACATTATTACATGTCTAATAGGATTCTATGAGGTTGGGTGGGACGTGGCACTTATTGATTGGTCATCTCCGCGATCCTTAATGTACTCATAGTCATTCCCCTCTAAGTCCTGCAGTCATCCATGTGTTTTTACTCCATGGGTTTTGGTCCGACCAACGTTATCCTGGATGTGACTACCGCAATATAGCTACAAATAGGGCAAAAGAGCAATCGATCCCTAAACCAAGAAAGACTACAAATAAAGAGGCAACAACACACAAAAAGATCGAATAACACCAAAAGGTCACTAAAGGAAGAAGGACTTAGCCCTCGTGAAGGATGTCCGATCCTTGGGCTGGAGAGAAACAAAAGTGGTTGTTCGCTAAGCACAAGCTCAAGTCATAGCCTAGCCAGTACTTCCTGGGCCGATCGTGTTGACCTATACGGCTCCAAGATTAATGGCCTAGACCCCACTCAACTTAACCAAACACCCCAAAAAACAAGGTTAGCCCTCATGGAGCAAGTCCATTTTCCTTGGGCTTAAAAGGGGCGAGGGAGATAGTCAACTAGGCATGTCTATGTCACATCCTCAGTAGAGATGGCACTCTAATGGTTGATCGGGTCGACTTGCATGGTTCCAAAAATAGGAAATAGGCCCTAACCTTGCTAACTAGAAGTGATAGTCCGATCTTTGATCCGATCATTGTTGACGGTCGTTAACATCAATTATAAACCATCAACATAACCTGCATTTATACTTAATTCCATCACCAAACATAGGTATAGGGGTTTAAACTAATAAATTCCACGACTTTTGGTGAATCTGTATTTTCAGTAGGGTTTATCTAGAAAACCATCAAGGGGGGACCTATTTGTCAAAGGAAATTATGGAATTCCACAGCGAAATGGACACTAGAAGGTTCTAGAAGACTCGAGAGGACTCCACACTGAAGTGGAGGACAAGACGCTGGCATGTGGTGCCGAGCGGCCCCACCTATAGATTAGGCGGCCCCTAGGGCCCACGTGTTAGCCCTCGCTTCGTATGTTGGTTCCCCACCACCTCCTAGGTTGCATCTACGCCATCTTTTAAGTCAGTTTGATCCAAGGGCTCATGTTGGATGCTCTGGGCTATATATACCAGTCCCTACCACCTCCCTTAGCAGATCCCTGAAACCCTAATTCATATCATGAGGATCAGTGCTAGCTATCAAGAGAAGATTAGTCCTCCATAGGATCTAGTCTTATAAATAGAAATAGTGAGATAGAGAGTGAGGGAAGAGTTTGGAGGAGGTGTCGTCCTATCGGTGCTCTCTCTACATCTTGTACCTTGGTGGATCCAAGTTCTACTTGAGCTTGCCTTCGAGATATCTTTGGTAATCAACTTTTGATTCAAGTAAGCATCCTATTTATATTGTTCTTCGGATTCATGACTCTCTTGAGTGCTTTATTACTATTCTAGAGGGAGTAAGGTATTAATTGTAATTATAAGCGTGGTGCTTAGACTTAGGTTAATTGTGGATGCACCCTGCATTTCGGATCGGTAGTAGCTCGCGAGGGTGACTCTTATAGCCTTGTTGAATCCTTTGTAGTCCACCTCCCATCTATAGGCACAAGTAGGATGCTGTTACGAAGGAAAGCATCCTCTGCTGATGTCTTTCCTTAAGTAATGTCCCTAGTTGAATAGTAGAAGACATAAGCTTAACTAAGTCAGAACTAGAGAATCTTAGTTATCCTCTCTACGCTCCTATTTATCCTTTGCCTTGATGCTACTCCTAGTTAAGTTAAACCTTAACCTAATCACTACCCCTTGTTAAGTTAGATCGCAGTTAGTCTCACATGTTTCCCTATGGATATGATACTTGGAATACTTCTAGGTGAAAGCTACAGTGGTATTCGTGTGCTTGCAGATTTACCTATGTGCATTAAAAATACCAACAATCGTCATGGTTAAAGATGGGATCGAATAGAGCGGGCTAAGGGGAAAGGGAGCAGTTCCAGTCTCTTTCTCAATCCATACGCCATTGTGATTGATGAGAACTGAAGAGAGGAGGGAACAGGAAGAGAAAAGAGAGTTGTAGTGGTCTACTTCTTCCAATCCACATGCCATGGTAAAGGGCGAGGCATCAGAAAGGAGCGACACATAAAAGAACATGAACACTCGAGTCCACTGGTAGGGTACCATGACCAACGTGCACTAAATGGCACCAAGACACGCCTCAAGATCTTAGTGGTGTGATTGTCATCGTGAGAACCTAAGGTGTGGTATGGTCTCAAAAGGTACAAGCATACAAGGGGCTCAAGCACGAAAGAGTCAAAAGAGAGGGGAAAAATGGATTCACCTTCCTTTGATCCACTCACCATAGCTGTCGATGGGAATCAAAGGAATGGAATCAAGAGAGCACAAGGAACACCAAACAGGCACAAATAGGCGAAAAGGGGCTTTGGTTCCACGGTACTTCAATCCACAT
Source organism: Miscanthus floridulus (assembly GCF_019320115.1). Taxonomy (NCBI): domain Eukaryota; kingdom Viridiplantae; phylum Streptophyta; class Magnoliopsida; order Poales; family Poaceae; genus Miscanthus; species Miscanthus floridulus. The sequence goes on from NC_089589.1 coordinate 49,099,021, forward strand.
GTCATGGCAATAGACATCAATCGAAGAAGTTGGAACAAGAGAACTCAATCCACACCTTACTGGATCAGTGAGGATTAAAGAAGGGGGAACAAGAGAAAGTAGAAGAATAGTCTCTGCATTCTCTTGACCTACTTGCCATGGCAACGAATGGAGGTTGAAAGAATAGAGACACAAATCCCATGGTCTCTCGATCCACACCAACTCGTAGGGCACCACGACCTATGAGCAACTAGATAGACACTTTGCTATTCCTAGCATTCATAGCGGTGAGGTTGTCACCGTGAGAACCAAAGAAATGCTATGGTCAATGTGGCACAAACATACGAGATGGTTAGGAAGAACAAAAGAGCAAAGGAGGGCAAAAGAACCAAAGGGGCCATGAGCTCTACCTACATGAGTTGGCTTCCATAAGTTTCATGATAGTCATCCCCTAGTTTGTCTTCAATACACAAAGTCATGATGGGCTCATCATGTGTGGGTAGGAAGTGCACCAATATCGAGCCCATGGTGGCCACGTCCTAGAGCTATAGAAGGGGGCAACGAGCATGTCACCACGAAGTCAACTAAAAATGAGGGGTCAAATTATGCTCAGCATCATGAACATGGTGGGACGAATCCACGACCAAAATGTTCAAACGAGGTATGATCCCACGACCGGCTCGAAGGCTCGGTCCATAGACAACAACTCAAACACACAAAGAACCAACACAAGGAACATGACATGGAACAACACATAACCATAGCACAAGTGATAGACACCATAGCATAAGAGATAGACCAACACGAAGGCATGGCATTGGCATAGATAGATAGATCATGTATGAACAAGTATAGATGACAAGTATGAAATGAAAGGAAAAGCAGGAGCTTTGTCGACATCGAGGACGGCATCGACGAGGTTTCAAAAGGCTTGACCTTGGAGGCAGAGGGCTGCTGCAGCGCGTTGTTGGTGTTTATTAATGTGTCACTTGTTTGAAGTACTTAGCCACCTATTATAAACCTATATCTCCTAACTTTACTAGGTTATCGGATAAGTCATAAGATAAGATGTATATATGATAAGTAATGATAAGTCACTCAGAGCACTCCTTTCTATGAGTCAAATCATACATTTGATTAGTGCAAATACACCTAGTAATCATGGCTAAGATCATCATCATATCTACACAAAAGGGATATTACTAAGGAAGATTGAGGGCAGAGCTCATTCTACCTTCGTAATCGGACCCTACGAGCGCCTATATTCAGGGAGTGGACTACAAAAGACTCAACGGGAGTGTCACATCTGTGATCTACCACATGACCCAAAATATAGGGTGTATCCGTAGGTAAACAACATATAAGCACCACGCTTACACAATGTCGACCACCCACCCATGGTACCTTGGAGTGAGCGCTATACGAACTTATGCATAAACATAATGATAAACTAGCTATACTAAGCATATAATCAAAGTAGATGATGAACATCATAATGAAGAACATGAATAAGATGAATATTGAGATTGTCATAACAATTGTAACTAGCATATAAAAATAATGGAAAAACAAAAGAGAGAGGGGTACAAAGTTTATACTGAACCACACTCTTGACAAGATCGGGAATCCAAGCGAAGTCCTGCTTGCTTCCCTCTAGATCTATCCTAACTAGCTATGCTCTTGAATATGGAGGAGGAGGAGCTCTAAGGAGATTAGGGTTTCTGTCTTTTCAAATGACTTATTACTCCTAGGAGAGGCAAGGGCTAGATTATATAGCCCTGAGGGTCCAACATGAGCCCTTGGATCAAATCGACTTAGGCAATGGCCTAGATGCATCCTCAAAGGTGGTGGAAGGCCGCCATATGAAGGTGGCCGATAGGTAGGCCTAGGGGGGCTGGGCGGCCCCACCTGTCAGAGGATGGCCCTCCACTTTGGTGATGTGGCTTCTGGACCCTTCTAGAGTCTTCCCACGTAGGTACCATGGAGGAACTTCATATTTTCCTTTGATAATTAGGTACTCCTTGGCAGTTTTCTGATTAAACCTTGCTAGAAACACAGATTCACCAAAACTTATAGAATTTATTAGTTTAAACCCCTAAACCTTTATTGGTGATTAAATTTATGCCCTTATGCATGTTTAATTGATGGTTTAAATTGGTTGTTAACTACCGTCAACAACTCCCCCAAGCTTACCTTTTGCTAGTCCCTTAGCAAAACTAAACTTAGTAAATGGATCTGGTGTGTTTAAAGGATTTTGAAAACATTGAAACAACTCTTCAAAAGTACACATGCGTTCGAACAAAAACTCCTCCGGATTAGAATAAACCGATCTGACTTTGAAACTTACCCATATTACCTTCAACCATGGGGCTTGTAGCCTTCACTTGGGTCTTAAGCAATTGAAAAATAGAACAATCAAGTCAAGCACTATGTCTCAAGTTGTTTGCTCAACCATTACTCCAGACTTTTTATAGATTTTCAAAATAAAACTCAAAGCTTCCTATTGTATGACTCTCTCAAGTCTCTCAATATATGTGGTATTTGTGGATCTTTACCAAGGCAATAGTGATGTTAAGCCTTTCTCTTCCTACAACTAAGGCTTATGTGGAGCTCATAGGAGTGGAAAAAGCATAAAAGAGCATACTTGCAATACATATATTGTAAAGTCAAACCTCAGACCCAAAGAGAGTTGAGTCATACAATCAAATCAAGATGTGCATGTGTATGGATGTATGTGATGGATATATTTAGTGGCTAACCTAATTCTACTTTGCTCCTTGAAAACATATCCCTCTTTTGAAACTTGGGAATAATTTTGCAAGAAAACATGGGCTATCTTATTCATCTCACTCTCTTTCTCTTTTTTAGGCGGGCATCTAAGTACCCATTGTTTTAGTAATTCGGACACTTGTCCATTTTTTCATCTTCTTGTTTATGAATAACTTTTGCATAGCCCCATGCTTCTTTCTGCAACAAAACTTTTGAGAGATAGCAATAAGAACTTGGAGCATTTATTTAGTGGATAATCCTATTAAGAATATTTTTGGTGTTCACTCCCAGTGTAGGAGTAAAACATTTTTGAATAGATCTAAATGGAAAGCATGTTTAAGCGCCTACCCCCAGTGTAGGAGTAGTGCATATTTGGGTGGTGTGTACGTGATCTTGATTTTAAGAGCATGACATACCTCTCATAAGGCATCAACAAAGCTTGACTAAACTCAATGCAAAGCAAGCAACATATATGAATGGAAGTTTTTCTAATCTAAATATCATATATGGCTCTAGTAGGAATTCAAGCTTTGCCATATAGGAGCTCATCATGTAAAATTTTCATGTTTTTCAAAAGATAAATCATCCAGAACTTTAGTATCACTGGGAACAAGATAAATAGTAGCTCAGACCTTCTCATGTCACGTCCATCAATTACCTAGACTTAGATCAAGCATATGATACCCACGAGTTTCAAGTTCAGAATAAATTTTTATATCAATACAGTCATATCCAAAACTTAGGAGAATTCAAGGCTGCAAACTAGGTACTTGAAATGAATTATGACAGAGCAACAAATCATCATTTCCATTGCAAGAGATTATCCTCAGAGCTCATTTTATTTAACTCCTAAAAACAGAAAACAAGACACACACTTTTTATTTTATTTTCATAATTTAAAATCACACCTTATTATATATATAGCTAACATAAATTTTTTTGTTTTTTTGTTATGCATCTTTTTATGACTTTAAATATATAGAAAACTCAAAGATAGTAAAATCGAAAAGGGAAATAAATACTTAGCTAGATACATGGGGGATTGCTCCTCCCCCAAGCTGGATGTTGTAGTGGTCTTTCTTGAAATCTCTCTCATCCTTCTAGAAGTTGTTTTCCTTATGCAGCGGGTGTAGCAGCAGCTCGAGAATATGTAATTCAGATGGATGGCTTTACTCTTGATCATCCTGCAAAATATTTCAACAAGAACACCAGAACTCGTGGCATAGATTAGGATAATGGGTTAGCAGTCAGCCATTCAGAGATTTGTTGTCCCTGGGGGTTTAAACAGATTTCCTAATTGACAAAGTTCTAGCAGGATGTCTATTTAATATTTTTTTTAGAATTTTATTATTTATAATGCAGAAAGAAAATATGCATGCATGGTATTTTTATTTTTTTGCCACCACGTTAAACATTCCTACAGGCTTTTACACACCATAGATTTATTCACATGGGGATTAGGATTTTCCTGATGCAATAATGTAATGCAACAATGAAACTTTTTATTTTTCCTTTTCTTAATGCAATGCTAATGCAGAAAAGTAAATATGCTAAAGTGAAAAATAATTCATGCAATGCTAGAAAGTAAATATGGATAACTACCGATGTTACCTCACGACCAGGGTTTAGATTTTTAAGTTCTCCGGACATGACTTTTCTCCTATCTCGTTCATACCTTGGGTGCATCAGTCGGTCCTGGGGATGGAGACCTTGATGGTTGCACCTCTTGTGATTCTAGTGATGATGTTACCTTCTCTTTCCATACCTACTTGGTCTGTGGAGTTGACTTTGGGGGAGCGGGTTTATCCTTTACATCTTCTTTAGGTGCCTTATCTTCCTCCCATTCATTCTTTGGAGATTGATTCTTCTAGTTTCGGGATGATCGGCATCTCCTCCTAGAGCAGGACTTCTTTGGCTATTCATAAGTGGTATAACTATTAAAATAACCACATACCTTTTCTCCAGGGAATCAGAAGTGGACTTGTCCAGATCCGACATAGATGATTGGTGGTGTTGAGGAATGGTCTTCCAAGAATGATGGGTGTATCATCTTCTTCTTCACCCATGTCTAGAACCATAAAGTCAGCAGGGGCATAGTGATCATGTATTCTTACCATAATATCTTTTGCTATCCCCTCTAGAAATCGGATTGATTGGTCCACCATTTGCAATTGCATATATATATAGGGAACAAAGGTTCATCACCAAATAAATATTCATACGTTACCTTGGACATTATGTTGACCCCTAATCCAATATCATAGAAGGTCTTATGGAAGATTCTTTGTCCAATGGTACACTGGATCGTTGGTATGCCTAGATCATCCTTCTTAGCTAGGAATGGTGAAGCAAGGAGGTGGTCATACTCTAATCGGAGTGTGTTGATCATGTTAACTATTTCTTCTTGTGACTGCCTAGCTTTGTTCTTCCTTCTTCTCCTATTGTTCTTCTTCTTGGTCACTGTTGTTTCTTTGGGCAAGTACAGTGTCTGTGGATGTCTGGGAGAATGGTGTATACGATTCTTGAACAAAAATTTCTCCTTTCTATCCTTGATTGTGAAGCAAATCTTGGCACTGTCCACGTAGATGATGGCTTTAGCGGTGCTTTGGAAAGGTTAGCCCAAAATAATGGGTGTCCTTACATCTCCACCTATTTCCAAAACCACAAAGTCTACGAGAACATATGATTGTCCCACTCGAATGATGACATCTTCAAGAATTCCCTTGGGGTAGCAAAGGGACCAATCTACAAGCTGCAAACGTATATTTGTGTACAACAAAGCATCTCCATTAATTCGATCATAGATTACCTTAGGCATGATGTTGACACTAGCTCTGAAGTCACAGATAGTGTTGATGGTAGTTGTAGCACCTAGTTTTAAGAACAAAACCAGATACACACAATATGTGAGCCCAAAAAGTCAAATCACACATATGGCTACAAATAGAGGTAATATTAATAGACACTCCTTAATATATAGCGTAATTGGTACAAAGAATATAACCTTAGATAGTAGACAGCGGAGAGACACTCCGATCTTTAGGTGAAAGCTCCAAATCCATAGGGACAACTGACTGGTTGATCACAAGCCTAACTCTTTCAGACACTTGCAATCTGGTACCCATCCAGGATTTTTCCAAAGTATAGAAAAGTAAAGCAAGCGTAAGTACATGTCATACTCAGCAATATAACACGGGGTTCATGAGGCTCAAAAGGTTGACACTGGTTTACTATGATTAGCATTTTAGTGAGTCAAATTTTAGCATTAGAGTAGTAGCAAGTTTAGCTTAAGCCCCAAATAACTACATGATCATGTAAACAAGATTAATGTATAGCAAAAACAATAATAATAAGTGAGTTCCTCTGTATCATCAGTATCATTAGTGTTCATCATCTATTCAATAAGGAGCCTAGGCCGCTTGTGACCGTGAACACAGCTGATATACCAGTTTTACACTCTGCAGAGGTTGTACACTTTCACCATGAGCTGTGATATCCATATGCCTAGGTTAATTACTCCCAAAACACTTCCAAGGTAAACAGGCAGGGATCACTATGAAGTCTTTCAAAGGTTCATCTAACAAGTGTAGCCTGCTAAGGTTTCCCCATCAATAAGCATGAACTCCCCTCCAAGGGGTGACTAACAAAATATAAAGAAACCAAAGTGCACCCTCTTGGTAGGTCGAGAACATACAGATCGGAGCTCCTCTTGCGCCTTTCGGTAAGCTACTATGAGCTAGAAAAGGTCCTCATACTTTACTAAAGCCAGAGCCATATAGCACTCATGGTTGTATAGTAAGTCTCGGTTGACCACTTACAGATAAGTCTTTAGGGAGAGGAATCTAGATCACCATAATAATAGCCCAATGCTCTAGCCCTCTTGAGCCATGTTGCTAAAAAGCATCTTTTAGTGTTTATTGCATATACCATTATTCAAGTTACAAGATCATGGTCTTTAATTGAGCGCTAGCATCATACTACCCAAATGCATAAACCCATAGGAATCAAGGTACATGGTAACAAAATACTAGGAAATCCTTAGTGGTAAGCAAGGCAGACACATGCAATATGAATTAAATGATTAAAGATGTATAGGTCAACAAGGATAATCTTATGCTATACTTGCCTTAAACTTTGATTTTCTTCTAGTCCAAACCTTCCAAGAACTGTTTTTTGATCACCAACGCAAAGCTCACCGACAGAACATGATCATAAAGCACCACACAAGCATCCTTGAAATCATACACGAAGCAAACAATAGAACTAAATTAGAACAATACACCAAACATATGAAACATCAAGTGAAAAGATTTTAAAGATGTTCTACACGCTGCTACGAACACATAGACACAACAATCACGATAATCGGAGCTACGGTTCGAAAGAAACGACTACCGAGACTTTTATATTATATTAAAGAAAAAGCCTATATGCTTGATTTATTTTAATTGAGCAAAACCACGTGAAAAGTTATTTAGACCAGATTACTCAAAACACAATTTAATTCAAAAGCCAGGTAAAACTACTCATAGTTTATTTATAAAGAATATCATATAATTCAATCAAGTTAAACTTTATCTTTGCAAAAGAAAAGGGTGTATGTGAAAGCAACTGCTCGCGTTTATCTCGTTTATCTCATTTACAACATGTTAACTATGCAACTTAAAATTTAGAAACACATGTAAATAAGCAACTAATCACACTAATATTTGATGTATAAATTACCGAGGTATAAAACCTATATGGCTTTTAATTATAAATCTGATTATATGAACGCTAATCAATTTAGCAATTAAATTAATAAAATCATAAATATGTGACATAAAAACACATTAGCACTAGTGCATAGAGCGTGTCGACACAAATCTAAAGCAACTTAAACTGAGCCAAAACAGAATTAAAATGAAGAAGCGGTGGCGATTGATCGCTGAGTATATATAGTTGGTGTATTTCTATAGTATTTTTGGATTTGCTTTTCTAAAAGAAAACGGCCATAATGTGTGTGATGTGACAATGACGTCGTCAAGCTAGCAAGCTGAAAACTGGGCACGCATGGCCCGGGCTGCTGTGCTAGCTCCGTTCGCTTGCGCGGTTGCGCGTGTGCGTGCGTGCTGGGAGGCGGAATGCAGGGGTTGGCGTGCTCATTTAGTAGACTTTGGGTCCTGGTGCAGGTGGTGGCGCCATGGACGGGAGCTCAGCTCCTCTCCGGAGTTCAACAAAAACAATATAGAAGCCTCCAATTTCTATAGGAAGAGCACTGGGAGATATATATAGGAGGATGGCGAACTCACCAAAGGTGATCTCGACGACCAGGAACGGACGGGGACGGCGTGGGGCTCAATGAAGCGACAGCAGGGTCTCCTGCGAAGTTCAGCGATCACAGGTGAATAACAGTGAGAGAGAGAGTAAGGGGAGGGGCTCGGCAGCTTCTTCACCAGGTTGTGAAGCTCGGCAGTGACTCGGGTGCTTCTTCACGGGAGCTATACAAACTTATGCATAAACATAATGATAAACTAGATATACTAAGCATATAATCAAAGTAGACGATCAACATCATACGAAGAACATCAATAATATGAATATTGAGATTGCCATAACAATTGTAACTAGCATATAAAAATAATGGAGAAACAAAAAAGAAAGGGGTACAAAGTTTATACCGAACCACACTCTTGACAAGATCGGGAATCCAAGTGAAGTCCTACTTGCCTCCCTCTAGATCTATCCTAACTAGCTATGCTCTTGAATATGGAGGAGGAGGAGCTCTGAGGAGATTAGGGTTTCTTTCTTCTCAAATGACTTGATGACTTATGATTCCTAGGGGAGGCAGGGGTTGGATTATATAGCCCTAAGGGTCCAACATGAGCCCTTGGATCAAATTGATTTAAGCAATAGCCTAGATGCATCCTCAAAGGCGATGGCAGACTGCCATATGAAGCTGGCTGACAGGTGGGCCTAGGGGGGCCGAGCGTCCCCACCTGTAGGCTAGGTGGCCCCACCTGTTAGGGGGTGGCCTTTCACTTTGGTGACGTCGCTTCTAGACCCTTCTAGTGTCTTCCCATGTAGGTACTACGACAGAACTCCATATTTTTCTTTGACAATTAGGTCCTCCTTGGTGGTTTTCTGATTAAACCCTGTTGGAACCATAGATTCACCAAAACTTGTGGAATTTATTAGTTTAAACCCCTAAACCTTCATTGGTGATTACATTTATGCCCTTATGCATGTTTAATTGATGGTTTAAATTGGTTGTTAACTACCGTCAACACACGCTCCGACGGGCTGTGGCTAGCTGCTGGCCACCCTTGGCTAGCTATGGCTCGTTGTAAGCTGACTGCGGTAGGCCACAGGCCGACTATGGCTATCTACAGGTGACCAAGACATGGCTACAGCAAGTGGGGATGCATCAACGAGGTCCTACAGTGATATCATGCTTTGGCGGATAGCGAAGCAGAGAAGCATCCTCCTTGCGATAGTGGAAGACAATTTCATGAAGGCTGGTCTCAGCAAGAACAACAACAAGGTTTGATGGAAAGAAGGAAAGGCAGAGCCTTGATGCTGGAGGCTCACCAGTGTCAGGCTAGGAGCTTGTTGAAGGTGGGGTGCTACTATTGGATGGGGCATCGGTGGCAATGGTGGTGGCTAGTAAGGTGATGTCATTGTCCATCTCCTAAGGAATGGCGCAGCAGGGCTGCAGCTTCCCTGCGATGGTGATGAATCATGGCACAAGGGCTAGTTTCAGAAGGGGACATCAGCAAGAAGGGAAAAGGCAAGGGCTTTAGGGTTGGGGGCCTGTCGACAGTAGAGGAGCAGCTCTGGTGAGGTGGCGGTGCTATTGTTGTGTGATGACAGTCAGAAGCGAGAAGGCAGAGCACGATGAGGCTCATAGTATAGCCCGATGGCGAGGTGCTCGTGGATGGGGATGTGCATGGCGGTGGCACTGCTGTTCAGAGAAGAGGAGGACAAGGTGGAGGCCGAGCATGGCCGTCAATCGAGCTCTAGTGTAGCTCAGGGTTGAGGTGCAGCACGATGGCAAGGTGCTTGGCGAGGAGGCGTTGGTGGCAGAGCGGAGCAGCTCAGAGTAGGGCATGGATGTGGAGGTGGCTTGCGGTGGCTCATTCATGGTGGAGGACGACATCACGGCTGCGCTGCTGGTTCATAGAGGAGGCAGAGATGGGCTCTAGTGGCATGGCTTGAAGGGGGAGCTTGGGGTGGCACTTTGGGTGGTGGAGTCCATCAGCGGGGTGAATGTCATGGGGATGGAGAAGAGGTTCATGGCGGTCATCATGGACACACTAGCATAGGGCACAGCATGCATGATCGATGTCATGGTGTGGCGAGGCGGCGAAGGGCATGGACCACAGTGGTGGTGGCGTGGCTCGGCATCCACGGAGAGCAGCAGGGCAGCGACGCTCATTGCTAGAGGAAACAAGGGCAAGAAGAGGAGGAAGAAAGTGGCGGCAGCGGCTGGTGGGAAGTAGAGAAGGGGAGCGGTGTCCACGGCTTAAATAGCAGCGCCAGGCTAGGGCTTGATGTGATGGATGGTGGGCATCCTCGGTGTTCATACTTAGGAGACGAGTGGAGCACATTGGGAGGCAGAGAGCGGACGCCAGGGCATGGCTTTTCCATCGGGAGGCGACGGCGGCACCTGGGAACAACCCGCTCCTAGGGTTTTGGTCTAGGACGCAGCAGCTGTTGGGCCTTGGGCTAGAGGTGGTGCTCGTGATGGGCCTGCGGGGCTGGTGGCCAGGCCTACGGGGGCTGACACCCATTATTACCTGGTTGGCGAAACCTATTATTGATGAAGGCAGCTTCTTCGCATGTTTTGGGGCAATCATTCCTTGAATGGCCAACGTTCCCATAGATCTCACACGTCATGTGTGAGTCCATGGCCTAGATGGTGCCTAGAATGGCGTCTTTATCTTGGGCTCATTCCTCTAGTCTTTTCATCAAAATAGCTATTTTCATGGAAAGCATGTCCGTCTCCTTCATAGTATGCATTCCTTTTTGTGTTTTCCTTTCCTCCCCCCAGCTTTGATTGGCCACCTTTTTATTGATGAGAGCCGTAGCTCCATCAATGGTGAGGGAAAGGAAAGCACCTCCAGCAGTAGTGTCGATATGGCCCCTAGACATGGGTATTAATCCATCGTAAAAATTTTGGAGCACTAACCAATTTTGAATCCCGTGGTGCGGGCATGCTTGGATGTAGTCCTGCAGCCTTTTCCACGTCTCGGGAAGGTCTCCATGGAGCTTTGCTAGAAGTTTGAAATTCATCCCCTCAGGGCATTGGTTTTGCCCATGGGGAAGAACTTGGTGAGGAATGCCATGGAACATTTGTCCCACGTATTGACAGCTTCCTTTTCCTTGTAAAACCACTGCTTCGTCGTTCCTGAAAGGGAAAAGGGAAACAAGCGAAGCCTGACGCTTGTGGGCTCAACGTCCTTGATGACGATTATGTCGCAAAGCTTGAGGAAGTGTTGGCAATGTGCGTTCATGTCCTCGCTAGGCAAGCCGTGGAAATGGTTTGCATGCTATTGGCATTTCTCAGCGCAATCACCAAGTGAGGAGGTTTTAAGTCCATCATCGATAATGGCTCCAGAAATGCCTATTGGTATTTCTTAACACCATTACTAAGATTGAGTTAATCTTAGCAACGCCACCAAGAAACACCAACTTTGATAGTCCTTAAAGATTATAGATAATATCTGCAAGCATATAGAGCTATTGTTGTAGCATTTCACCCGGAAGTATTCAAGGTATCATTATTTATATTATCCCAAAGGAGGGCAAGGTATACAAATTCTAGCATAGACATAAACATGATGACATACTTGCATAGTGGACCATAGTTCATGACAGGGGTAAAATCGATATAGCAAGGATAGTGGACACACATCTGGGCCAACCTCAAGGATAAAAGGAAAACAAAGAATAAAAGAATATTCCTACGTGGAGCTGGCATATTCTAATATAGCTATGCAAAGAATAGCTAATGATCATACAAGTTATATGACTAGAGTTAGAGCTAAGTGAGAGATGGACGGGGACATCTCCGGGCACTGGTCTACCAGCAAGCTAGGGAAACTTTAAGACTCCTACAAAATACCTAGACAAGGGGGATTACAAAGGACGGACAGGGTTGTCGCCACCTGCCGCCTACCCCTCAACCATGGGATACCGTCATATATGAAGGTTCCCATGTACCCGAGCACCATGCCCATGTACAAGGAAACTACCTATATCCCCATGGGACTCCAACCCTATGGATTGACAAGCAAGAATATAGGCAACATTGAAGCAATGACGAACCGCCAACTCAACCCTAGTTCTACTTCTACTCATACAATTCATATGAATGATTAAGCTTAAAGTTAGACATGTTATGATCATAACACACAAACTATATGCAAGTTCATATATCATGATTATAACATGAAAACTATACTCTTGTTCATATGCATTGCTATATAAGTAATATGAGAACTTGAATATGGAAGAACTCTTCATAGTAGTATTCATACAAAAGTAGCGCTTTCTTCCAAGGAGACAAGCTCTCCAAGTAGCTCTTGCCTTGCTCTCAAATACTACTAAAGCTAAGAACTAAAGATTACAAGTAGAGAGGTGAGGTGTAGCTCCAAATGATGGTGTGTGTCGAGAATGAGCTCCACCCTTTCTTATATAGTGACTGATGGTTGGTTTGGCACCAATAAATTAGGAAACTAGCCTAAACCGCCATACCATGCCGCCATGCAACCGTCGGTGGAAGCTGGGCCCAGGTGGCAGTAGTAGGGGGCGGCTGCACCCCTAGTGTGCCAGCACCTAGGTGGGGCCAACTCATGACCACCTTCGCGTGGTTGGCTCCTGGGTGGGCCTAGGCCCCTTCCATGTTGGTGCTTGGCCCATATTTGTCCTGTTGGTGGGCTTCTCTATTTATTTCCTTTAAGCATTTTAGCTTTATGCTTTCTTCTTTGCACCTTTTGCTTTGTTTTGTTTATTTTCCACTTGTATTTGAATATGTGACCTACAAAACATGTTTTCTCCAATACAAGTGGAACTAGGTCAAAAGTAAAGGCATATGTGTCAAAAGTATGTTTATTTCTCCTGTTTTGGATAATAATTGGTAGTCGAATGTTGTCGTTAGTGACTGCCAACACCCGCACCATCATGATGAGGCCGGCATGAAGCTCAAAGTTCCCATCCCCAACGTTGACCATGGGCCCAACGGGCATGTTGGCAACAGCAGGGGTGGAGTAGTCACGGATGGTCTTGGCCATGATTGGAGTAGCAGATGGTGCAGCGGTGACTGGTTTGACTGTTAGTGGAGTGGCAGAAGAAGAAGCCTCACGAGACTGTTTCTTCCTTAGGAGTGCCTCTAGATTTTTGATGTAGTTTTCTAGTAGTTTGTAACCGGTCATACACTATCCTATTTTCATCCACAATAGGAGAAAACAATCAAAGTTATCCTACATAAACAATGGCTACCGTACATGCATATTATCATGAACATGTCCTACTAGATTCTTTAATCAATATGCCTTCCCTAGCAACGACGCCAGAAATACTTGTTGGTATTTCTTAACATCACTACTAAGTACGTGGTTTGAATCCATCCTCAGCAATGACACCAAAAATACCTGGTACTTCTTAGCAACACAACTAATGTGTAGCCATGCTACTAAGAAATAGCCTTGATAGTTCCTTAACAATTTTAGATATTTATCCGCAAGCGCACAGAGCTATCACTGTAGCATTTCACCCAAAACTATTCATGGTATAATTATTTATATTTGGCCAAAGGAAGGCATTTGATTAAGAGTCTAGTATGGATATGAACTTGAATAATAATGCTTGCAAGTACACCAATGCTTATAACAGGGGTAAGAATAGTAATTCCAAGATAGTGGATGTTGATGGTAGTTATCATACATACTGAACCATCAATTAAACATACATAAGGGTATAAATGAATTACTAAAGTAGACTTAGGGGTTTAAACTAACAAATTCCATAAGTTTTGGTGAATCTGTGTTTCTAGCAGGATTTAATCAGAAAACCACCAAGGAGGACCTAATCGTCAAAAGAAAACACATAATCCAATCGCAATACCTATGTGGGAAGACTCTAGAAGGATCCAGGAGCCACGTCACTAAAGCAGAGGACCAGAGGATGACATGTGTGCCCGCTTGACCCCACTGTCAGGCCACTCGGCCCCTGGTGGGCCCACCTATCAGCTAGCTTCCTACATCAGTTTCCCACCGCCTTTGAGGGTGCATCTAGGTCGTTGCTTAAGTCAGTTTGATCCAAGGGCTCATGTTGGACCCTCAAAGCTATATAATCCAGCCCCTGCCTCTCCCCCAGGCATAATGCGCATTTGATCATGAGAGCTGAGAAGCTAGAAACCCTAATTCATATGTCCACTAGGATCAGGGCTAGCAATCAAGAGAAGATTAGTCCTCCATAGGATCTAGTCTAGTTCTAGAAATAGAGAGATAGAGTGAGAGGGAAGAGTTTTGGAGGAGTCCCAGCTTGTCGGTGCTCTCTCTTGGCTTGTACCTAGCGAAATCAAGTTCTTCTTGATCTTGCTTCTAAGATTTCTCTGCTAATCGACTTCTAATTCAAGTAAGCATCTTGTTCACATTGTTCTTTAGGTTTGCGACTCTCTTTTGAGTATTTTAATCCTTGTAGCTCCTAGGTTAAAGTAGTATTCATAGTGTAACCATGGTGCTTAGACTCGGTTACTCGTAGATGTACCCAATTTTTTAGATCGATGGGTGACTCTTATAGCCTTGTTGAATCCTATGGGGGGTACGATCCTAGATACCCATGGCAGACCACATGGGCTGCGCCCTTAGGGGTGGCCTAGCCCACAAGATGAAGCCTTGCGGGGCATGACTCTGCTTGGCATCTCCTGCAAGACACCGGGAAGATATCCTAAAGATACTACGAGATCTGTTAGGATATGTATGATCCCAAGATTCCTATAATCTATTATTACTTTCTGATTATCTCTCAGATCTAACTGACTTATAACCCTGCCCTTGGACTATATAAGGCAGATAGGGACCCCCCTCCAAACACACGCAATATCATACGATAACTAATACAAACCAACAGACCATAGGAGTAGGGTATTACATCATACCGATGGCCTGAACCTATCTAACTTGTGTGTCTCTGTTGCCTTCTTGTTCTTGATCTCATGCTTCCCTGCCGATCAATCTACCTTTGTGGGATACCCCTCGGAGGACTGCCGATGATATTCTATCGATAGTTGGCATGCCAGGTAGGGGATTGTGTGTTGTTTCCTTATCGAACAAAATGGCTTTTTCCATAGGCTCTTTGTCCCTCCCATAGCCTGGCTAGATCTTCATGGTCAGATCGATCTCATGGATCATCAATGCTGACGAAGTTGGAGAGCTCCTTGAGCCAGAGCAGATCGATTCTACACCGATCACCCCCACACCTGTGACTGCAGATCTGATCTCAGAACCACCTCCAAGGTTGCCTTCATCAACAACTCGCCGCCTGCTTCCTCGCTACCAGAGGAGGCAGATTAACAACGATGGTCTAATCTCATCAATCGACCAGGTTGGTCAGAAGCTCGCCAATTGCCTCTCTATCGCCGAATCGGCTCTAGACACTCTGGTCCAGCATCGACCACCCTCTGATCTAGATCTACCAAAGGTTGCTCAGAAAACTCTAGGAGTTACGGCTCTACCTTTTGGGCTCACCAATGTCACCGCCACCTTCCAAGACGCCCTAAGGGGCAAATTCGCCGACCAGGTGGGAGACCTAGCCATGGCTGCCAATGAGCTTGCTCGGCTCCCACAGACACTGAAGGTCACCACAATGCTTAAAGCGGCGCATTGCTAGGTCAATGAGATCCGCCAGGATCATAGACCTTACTCCACAACCTCGATTCACTGATCAATCGCCACAAGATCCGACCGTCGCCCAAGTTGCTTCACTGACCAGTGCTTTGACAACAGGTAACCCCTTTGGGGTGGAGCTAGGGGCAACCGCATTGAACATCACCGCCAACCTGACTAGGACATCCGAGTGCACCTCAATAATCTCCCCAATGCATGACAATGTATCGATGAACGCCGCTTCGGTCGCCAAGAAGGAGAAGTACGCCGCCGCTAGGAGTACGAGCAAGAGTATGATAACCCGGACTCAGCTCTCGAGCCGCTCGCCGATGACAACGCTGTTGATGACAGCACCGACAACCCCGAGTGGCCCCCAGCATTCACAAGGGCGCTCTGAACACTTTAGTGGCTCCGTGGTTTCAAAATCACTAGGGTCGAGCTCTACGAAGGAAGGATGAATCCAACACAGTGGCTATAGGCTTATGCCACTGCTGTCTGCACCATCAGAGGAAACACCAGTGTCATGGTGAACTATCTTTCCGTCATGCTCGCGCTAGCCATCATGAACTGGTTCACTAGCCTTGCCCTGTACTCCATCAGATCTTAGGAAGAGCTGAAAAAAGTCTTCACCGACAATTATATGGCTACGTGTATGTGGCTAGGAACCAAGCATGATCTCAACCGCATCAATCAGAAGTTGTTCGAGCTCGTCCGCAGCTACATCTGACGCTTTTCTAAGATGAGGAATTCTATTCCAAACATCACGGCAGCCAAGGTCATCACCGCCTTCATCCAAGGACTCCATTACTGTGAGCTTCACTCCAAGTTCAACCACAAGCTACCCACTAGGATCAGCAAGATGATCACACCTGCCAACCAGTACGCTGACGTCGAGGAAACCGAGGTGCGCTTCAATGAGGATGCGGGCACTCATTGCCCAACACGCTGCTATGACAAGCGCCCCAACAACCACCACCACAACAACTGCCGCCACGATGACTGCAGTTACCATCGGGACAGTGGTCGTGATTGGCCAGAGGGACCCAAGACAGGTCAAAACTGCCACCGCTGGCCATACCACATCGTCGCTGCTGTTTAATGAACCTCGTGCCAAGTGCAACTACGACGAGCAGTACAAGAAGATCCTTGATGGCCCATGCCCTCTCCATAAGAATGCCAAGCACAAGATGAAGAACTGCCTCAGCCTGGCTAAGGAGTTCTAGGACAAAAAGCTGGACAATGACACCAATGATGGAGCCGGAGGCTGCCGACCACCTGGGGGCAATAACAATGCCTTCTAGGAACATGACAAGGTGGTCGCCACCATCTTTAGGGCCTCGCCTCCATCGACAGCAGAAGAGAATGGAAGCTCGCCACACGGTCCGAGGTCCCCATCACCTTTAGTAGGGCCAACCAATGGGTGGACATCCCCTACATAGGGCGTTGCCCCCTCATCCTCGATCCAACTATCCAGAAGGTGCTTTTCTAAAAAGTACTCATTGACGGTGGAGCGCTCTGAATCTCCTCTTCACTGGAGCCTTAATGGAGTTGGGCCTTAGGATACAAGATCTCACACCCTCAGACTCCTCCTTCTAGGATGTGGTACCTGGTAGGTCATCCAAACCACTTGGAGAGATCACCCTACTAGTATAGTTCGGCACGGCAAGCAACTACTGCATCGAGCATATCAACTTCTATGTCATCGACTTCAACACCGCCAACCATGCCATACTTGGCCAGCTAGCTCTAGCCAAGTTCATGGTTGCACTGCACTACGCGTATCTAGTGCTGAAGATGCCTTCGTCTGTAGGAGTCCTGGCCCTGTGGGCTAACCTCTCCATCACCTACGCCTGCAAGACAGAGAGTCTCGCCCTCACCGAAGCCACTGACCTCTCCATCCAGATGGCCAGCATGGTCATCGAAGCCAAGATGGTGCCCGCCAATGACATGGAGATCCCAAAGCTAGAGCCTCCTCACGCCTCCACCAAGTCTAAAGAAAAAAAGGAGGTCAGCCTCGGCCTCGACGACCCCTCCAAGACCATTAAGCTTAGGGCTCACCTCAACCCCAAATAGGAAAGCGCGCTCGTCTCCTTCCTATGTGCCAACGCCAACATGTTTGCTTGGAAACCTACAGACATGCTGGGGTACCATGGAAGAAGATCGAGCACTCCTTGAATGTCTCGTCGACCGCCAAACCGATCAAGCAAAAACTCCGCTGATTCATGCCACACAAGGAGGCTATTAGGGTAGAAATAAAATGGCTCTTAGCTATCGGATTCATAAAAGAAGTGTATCATCCTAAGTGGTTAGCAAACCCTATTCTCGTTCAAAAAAAGAATAAAGAATGGAGAATGTGTGCTGATTACACTGATCTTAACAAACACTGCCCTAAAGACCTCTTCGGTCTGCCTTGGATAGACGAGGTTGTAGACTCCACCGCTAGCTACAAACTACTCTCCTTCCTCGATTGTTACTCCAACTATCACCAAATCTCCCTCAAGGAAGAAGACCAGATCAAGACGTCATTCATCACGCCCTTTGGTGCGTACTACTACACCACCATGTCCTTTGGACTCAAGAACATCAAGGCGACCTATTAAAAGGCTATCTAGATGTGCCTCGATCAACAGATCAGCCAAAACATCGAAGCTTATATCGATGATGTGGTCATCAAGTCCAAGACCACCAATAATCTTATCGCCAACCTCAAAGAAACGTTTGCCAACCTTAAAAGGTACTGATGGAAGCTGAACCCTTCAAAGTGCATCTTTGGAGTTCCATTCGGTATACTCCTAGGCTACATTGTCAGCACACAAGGCATTGAGCCTAATCCTGGCAAGGTCTCTACCATCACCAACATGAAATGGCCAACATGCGTCAAGGATATACAAAAGCTTACAGGCTACATGGCTGCTTTAAGCCACTTCATATCGCACCTCGGCGAAAAAGGGCTACCATTCTTCAAACTCCTCAAGGACTCCAAGTGCTTTTCCTGGTCTAAGTTGTTCCTAACAAAGCCTCCAATCATGACGGCGCCACGGCCAGACGAAACTCTCCTGATCTACATCACTGCTACTTCTTGTGTCGTCAGCACAGCCATTGTGGTCGAACACGAGGAGGCCAGGCATGCCTATAAGGTGCAACATCCGGTATATTTCATCAGTGAGGTTCTTAATGAGCTTAAGACTCGTTATCCTCAGGTCTAGAAGCTACTATACGCCATCCTGATCATGTCGCACAAGCTCCACCACTACTTCAAGTATTACAAGATCACCATGGTCACCAAGTTCCCACTAGGGAACATTCTCCGTAACAAAGAGGCCAATGGCCATATCATCAAGTGGGCTATTGAGCTCGACACTTACTCCATTAAATTCAGAAGCAGGCCTACCATCAAGTCTTAGGCGCTTGCTGATTTCATCACTGAGTGGACCGAGATCCAAGAGCCCATCGCTGCCACATGCCCCGAGCACTAGGTGATGTATTTCGACGGTGCCCTTAACATCAACGGTGCTAGTGTGGGCATTCTGTTCATTATGCCGACCAAGGATAAGCTCTGATACATTCTCTAGATACACTTTTTGGCCTCCAACAATGTCGTCGAATATGAAGCATGTCTCCACGGACTCCATATAGCCGTTAAGCTCGGCATCAAACGCCTCATGATATATGGGGACTCCACGCTGGTCATCAACCAGCTCAACAAAGACTGGTCTTGCTCCAGTGAGAAGATGGATGCATATTGCTCTGAAATCAGGAAGCTTGAAGGGATGTTCTACAGTATCAAGTACCACCACGTGGTATGCGATCAAAATCAGCTCACTGATCACCTATCCAAGCCAGGCTCCTCTCGCACCGTGATTCCGTCGGGGGTCTTCATTCAAGATCTTCTGGCGCCATCCATTAAGGAAGATAAGGAAATTCAAGAAGTTCCTCCCACCGAGCAGTTGGTACTTACGGTACCTTCGTCGGTCGATGATTGGAGTGAACAGTTCAACAAGTACCTCTCTAGTGCTAAAGTACCTATTGATAAGACTAAAACTAAATTCCTAATCTATCGAAGCAAGCATTACGTGCTGGTGGATGGCAACTTGATGAGGAAAAGTGCCAAGGAAGGGATACTGCAAAAATGCATCACCCAAGAAGTCGGAGTGAAGCTACTTCTCAAAATTCACTCTGGTTCTTGCGGCAACCATGTGGCCTCGAGAACACTGGTCAGCAAAGCTTTTCGAGCTAGTTTTTACTAGCCCACGACCATCTCCAATGTAGAAGACCTCATCCGACATTGTGAAGGATGCCAATTTTTTGCCAAGCAGATACATGTGCCGGCACAAAGAGCTGCAGACCATCCTAGCTTCCTGGCCCTTCGCATGCTGGGGACTAGATATGATTGGGCTTTCAAGCTAGCACCAGGTGGTTTCTGGTACATATACGTTGCCATTGACAAGTTCTCCAAGTGGATCGAGTATAAACCACTCATCTGGGCTACATGAAGAAAGCAGTTGAGATCTTCGAAGATATCATCCACAGATTTGGTCTCCTAAACAGCATTATCACTGACCTCGGAACTACATTTACTGGCCATCACTTTTGGGACTTCTACGAAGACCAATGCATCTCCGTCAAATACGTCTCTGTTGCCCATCCTAGAGCCAATGGCCAGGTCGAATGGGCGAACGGTATGATCCTTGATACCCTCAGAGGACTGCCGATGATATTCTGTCGACAAATCCTCTGTAGTCCACCTCCTGTTAATAGGACTAGTAGGACAATATTGCTATAGGAAACATACTTTGTCTATGTTTTCTCTAGTATTATCCCTAGAATTGAACAATAGAAGACAAAGCTTACTGAAGTTAGAATTAGAAGACTTTAGTAGTCTCCTCTACGCTCCTATTATCTAGCTTGGATTGTAAAGTTGGGATAAGTTAGATTTGGATATTCTCAACCCCTTTCCTTTGGGTTCGATATAAAGCTAGGTTACTCTCGGTGAAGTGCTACAATGGTATAATATCTGTGCGCTTGTGGATTATTCTGTGTGCATTAATTTATACCAACAGTGGACACTCACTTGGCATTCCTCATATGATAAAATAGAAAAGAAAGGATAAAGAAATAATCCTATGTTGAGCAAACATTGGTCTAGTGTAGTCATACAAAGATTAGTTGATAATCCTACAAATTACATAATTTGTTTTTGACCTAAGTGTGAAGCAGGTCAGGAGGCCACTGAGTACTAGACTGCCAGCAACCTCATGTGATAATTTAGACTCCTACACCCTAAAAAAACGTGGGGGGTTACGAAGGACAGATAGGGCTATCACCACCTGCCACCTACCCCTCAACCGGAGAGAAGGACAATGCATAAACCTATCTCTCCATACCCAAGCACCACGCTTGCTTATACAGAAACTACCCAAATCCCCTCGCGTCCCCGACCCTATGGATCGATAGGCAAAGAACTTGGGCACACCTGACGGCACGATGAACCGCCACCTCAACTTAGCTTTAATTCCAATTATATAAGTTATATGATTGTTTAAGCATAAAGTTAAGTGTGCTATTCTCATGACACATAAACTCTGCACTAGTTCATATATCAAGATCATAACACAATAACTATACTCTAGTTCATAAGTATGACTATAATAAAGTGAAGACATGACTTTGGAAGAACCCATATTGATATTCATACCAAGACTCTCTTGTTCCAAGGAGCCAAGGCCTCCAAGGTGGCTTTGCCTTGCTCTAATACAACTAAAAGGTAAAACTAAAGATAGTAGAGAGTGAGGTGTTGCACAATGTGGTGTGTGTTGCGAGGGGGGTTGCCCCTCTATTTATACATGCCTCCAAGGCAATGCTCTGGCTATTCTTGGCGCGAAGCCCCTAGCTACACCACCTTAGCATGGAGCCATGCTGCTGCCTATCAAAGGAGAGGCTGAGGTGTGCTAGTAGGGGGCCGCCCACCCCCTAGGACTGGCCACCCCTTGTCTGCACTGCCTTGCCACTGCCTTTGCATGGCAGGCCATGGGCTAGTCATGGATCACTGCTTCGTGGGTTTTTTCCCAATTTGAATTAAGTTATGGGCGTCTCCCTTGTTCCTTTGCACAAATCAGCATCAAAAGGCGCATTTTGGTGATTTATTCCATGTATTTGTGTTTGTGACCTGCGAAATATCATTCTCCAAATACATGTGGAACTTGGTTAATAGTTAATGCATATGTGATTAAGATTGCTAATTTCTCCTCTCTCTTTTTTACTTATTTAGCAGTCGGATTTGATCAATAGAGACCACCAACAAGCTCCCCCAAGCTTAACCTTTGCTCGTCCCGACAAATAGCTAAGTTATTGGTTGTTGATCAGTATTTGCTACAATGACGAATATAATTCACAAGTGCCATGCCTATAACAAAGTATTCTTTCTCAATTTAAATAAGTTTGGCATTCTATCCACCCTTTTAACTTAATCCCTGTGGGGCTTATTGCTTTTCCAAGGCTTAGGTAGTTGCAAGATAGAACGGATTTAATAGAATTACCGGTCATTCATTCTTTGATCAACCTTCCATCCAGAGGTTTTATGAATTTTGCAAAATAAAATGTAAGTTCCTCAAATAATTCACTCGATCGCTCAATGTGTATGATCCTCAACAAGGCATTTGATTGTTTTGCCTTCTTTTCATCCTATCTCTAAAAAGCTTTGAGTGGAGTTTTAGGTAGGTATGAATGAGAGGCATACTTACATCACATATATTGCTAAGTCAAAAATCGGATCCAAGGAGATGCAAGTCATACACTTTGATCAAGATGTGCAAGTGTGTGGAATATAAAAGTGATTCCTAATATTTTTTATACTCCTTTGATCATGACTTTCTCTCTTTTGAATAATTGCCTTAGAAGTATGGGATATCTCTCTTTTTTCAATACTTTGGAACCTTCATGTGTTCCATTCTTTTTCTTGTTTTCTTTTGCTATTTTGAGAGCTTCATATGTCTCTCTTTTTTCAGTATAGCCTTATGCTCTTTTTGGCAAATGAAAACTTTGGAGAGAAGGACTCATGACAAATGAATGGAGTTTTTATTTTAAGTGGATGAAAAACATGTTTTTGCGTAACTCTCAGTGTAAGAGTCAGTGTTTATTTGTGGGTGTATGTGAATCTTGATCATGGGTGCATGACTAGAACCTCTACAAGGGTCACACCAATTTGACAAAACTCAATGTGAATATAAGTAGCATATGACTAAGGTTTGCATTTGAATCATGTCATATGGTCGTGGTAGGAATTCATAATCATTGAGGAGCTTTTGATTTTAGCATTTTTAAAAGAAAACTCCGGATGTCAAGTTTCACTTAGAACAAAGTCATAGCATATCCTATTTACCATATCATAACTTGCAACAACTTATAAAAGGATCGTGCTTTTGCAACCCACAAGTTCCAAGTTTTTAGGATGAGACATTTTTTACCAACAAACTTAAATCTTGGAGAATACTAAGTTACAGAGTAGGCACATAAGAATTATAGCCAGAGCAATTATTCACCATTTCAACAAAGGAGAAACTAAACATTCTTGTCACATATGAGAGTAGAAATCATCATTGTTTAGTCATATCTCATCATTTTTTAAGATAATAAAATAACTAAAAGAAATGTGAGATACAAGTTACCTATGTGGGAGTCCTCCCCCAAGCTAGCTCCTAACTTAGGTCCATGGTTCAGCAAGGAATGCTGCTAGCTGGTGGACATTGTGGCCTGATTTGTGATTCAGGGCCTCCTTTTGAGCGTTCTAGGAGGCCCCCCAAGCTTGTCTTATGGCGCCATCAAGATAACAAGACAACCATACTTGGGGTCAAAAGTTTTTGTTATTAATATCATCATTATTATCTTTATTATTATTATTATTTTAATCAAGGTTTACCAAACAAGTTCTCATCTTAGTTGTCATCTCAAAGACTTACCCTCATGAAGTTGATAAATTCCTACAAGGGTCAGTCCATATGATCAACCAAACTCTACACTAGCAGTTTTAGTTCAATGATCAAACTAGATGCCATGTCTAATTTGATTAAGGCAGGCTTATTAACCTAAGCACCATGCTTAATTTAAAAGATGTATGACTAACCCCCAAATTGAAACATACCAGTGTAGAGAAAGGAAGCATGAAAAGATAAACAAGATTCATCCAACGAAGGCAAAGACATTGAATGGTGAATAAGAGAACCAAAGAGTTTTTTTTAATTATTATTATAGTTCTATTATCTAATAATTTTAGGCAACTTTAAATCATAAATATGAAGGATAACTACCGATTTACCTTCGGCAATGACTCACCATTTTAAAATCCAATGAGCAGGACTCTTCTCTTTTCACTTTTTGTTTAATGGAGGTACATCCATGTCCAAAGAAGTAAGTGCAGATGTTGATGCTTCTACTTGTTATACCTATTTGATCCCTTTACGTGGTTGTTTCTTGGGCCAGTTTGTTTTAACATGTTTATGCATTTTAAACCCATTGAATGGGCATCTCATTGTTTGCCCATGAATATGAAAGCTAACATGCCTTGATCCCATGTGTAAGATGTCATTGTAGTGTTAAGAAATGGTCTCCCTAAGAGGAGGGGTACTTCCTCATTGTGGCCCATGTATAGAATGACAAAGTATGTGTCTCAAATTTTCACCTAGATGTACATGGCTAATCCCTCTAGATTTTGTAAAGTTTGATCTGCCTTCTACACTCAGAAATGTGTAGTGGATAAAGATCCACCTAGTGTTTCATCATATGTTACCTTGGACATGATGTTGATGCTCGCTCCAAGGTCGCACAAGGCGTTGTGGAAGACATGCGGGCCAATTGAGCATGTAATTATCGGGTGGCCAGGATCTTCTTTCTTGGCAATGATTGGTGGATCAACAAAATAAATGTGGTTTTCTTGACATAGAGGCTTATTGAACCTTGCTGAGACCATTTTAATAAATTTGAGAGAAGCTTTAGGTTGTCCCAGAATCTTTCTTGAATCAGAAACAAGTATAGTGGCAGCAAGTTGAGCAATGTGAGTTTCAATCATTTTATTAAAGCTCATTTGGTTATTGATATAAGAAGTTAAACTTTCAATTTTAGTATTTATATTTTCAAGCATTTTGTCATTATACATTAACTATTTATTGATATTTTCATTTATTTTAGTTTGGCTTAATACCAAGTCTTGGAAAGAAGGTTGATTCGAATTGTAATTGGATTTGTAGTTTGAATTACCTTGCGGGTGGGACTGGTTGTTCCACCCATTATTACCTAGTTGGCGGAACCCATTGTTGATGAAGGTAGCTTCTTCGTAGGTTTTTGGGCAATCGTTCCCTGAATAGCTAACGTTCCCATAGATCTCATGCATCATGTGTGAGTCCATGGCCTGGACGGTGCCCAGCATGGCATCTTTAAATTGGGCATGTTCCTCCAGTCTTTTCATCAAAAGATCTATTTTGGCGGAAAGCATGTCCGTCTCCTTCACGGTACGCATTTTATTGATGAGAGCTATAGCTCCATCAATGGTGAAGGAAAGGAAAGCACCTCCAGCAGTAGCATCGATATAGCCCCTAGACATGGGTATTAATCCATCATAAAAATTTTGGAGCACTAACCAGTTTTCAATCCCATGGTGCGGGCATGCTTGGATGTAGTCCTGCAGCCTTTCCCACATCTCGGGAATGGTCTCCATGGAGCTTTGCTGGAAGATTGAAATTCATGCCCTCAGTGCATTGGTTTTGCCCATGGGGAAGAACTTGGCGAGGAACACCATGTAATATTTCTCCGACTTCTTGAACGCTTCCTTTTCCTTGTAAAACCACTGCTTTGCCTTTCCTGAAAAGAAAAAGGGAAACAAGCGAAGCCTGATGCTTGCGGGCTCAACATCCTTGATGATGATTGTGTCACAGAGCTCTAGGTGGAGATGTGTGTTCATGTCCTTGCTAGGCAAACCATGGAATTGGTTTGCCTACTGTTGGTATTTCTTAGCGCAATCATCAAGTGAGGAGGTTTTAAGTCTATCACCGGTAATGATGCCAGAAATGCCTGTTGGGAATTAGTCTACCTCCACCTTAATCTTTATGTTCCAAGTTGCCAACAATCTTTTTATGAGCACCAAATACTTTATTTGCGTTCATCATGTTTCAAAGTGTCCCTACGAATTTTCCCCAAATTTTTGGAGGTCTCGAAGTATTTTTTGTGGCTTTAATATCAATTCTAGACTTTTCTAGAATTATTTTATTTGCAAAATTAATTAATTCCAAAAATAAATAATATATCTCATTTTCTGACCAACTCTCAAAGCCCATGAGCAATAATCCTAATAAATCTCAAAGGCCCATGCATTTATTTACTAATGGGCTTTAATGATTATTTAGGTCCATTAGTAAATGTAGAGGGTGCAACATCAATTAGTACCATATTGCTAGTTGATGTAGATGTGGGGAGTTTTTCTCCCTATAAATTTGTACCAACCTCTTAGGCAAAGTACACCAAAACTACCATAAGGGGAGCCCCTAATTTGAGAAATCCCTCGTGTAGTAAATTAGATTTTTCTCCTCCTCTCTTCGTTGTCGTTGCCGTCGCCGTCGCTGCCGCGCTGCCCGATGCTGTAGACCCACCGTTGACTGCAAGAAGGCCCTAGGTGAGTTCACCGTCTTCTCCTCTTATTCCCTATGCTCTCGGCTCATCAAACCATGGCCTCTAGGGCCCAAACCAAGCGCTCTAGGAAGCTTCTCGCCACCGGTAATGGAGCTCCGCCGCGCCCGTTTTCTTCTCTAGTCGATGACTCTCTCTTCCCCTCCTTTCTAATCTGGGCCATCTAGATTCAATCCAATGATCTAAGATCGCCTGCACCCCTTTGCCGGGTTTATTTGCAAAAGAGCCCCTATAGTTTCGCGTAATATAACCCGTAGTCCATGGCGCACTTCCAGAATACGTTTTCCTATTCCAAAAGCGTAGTTTTTTCTAGTAGATTCAGAACACGTTTTCTCTTTCAGAAAGCATAAAATCCATCTGTTAGATTCAGAATACGTTTTCTTCTTTGGAAAATGTAGTTTCTTTGGTTAGATCCAAAATACGCTTTCACCTATTTATAGTTTTGCCACTAGTCTTATTTAGGCCATAAAATCTTCGTTTTAACTCTGTTTTGATCCAATCAGGTTGCGTTAGATTTGTAATTGAGTAATCTACATGTTCATCCTACTGTTAAATATATTTTCATCTTTGAAATTCAAGGTTAGATTTAATCTATTATTTTATTAAAGGAAATCTTGTTTAATTCATAACTTTTTCGTTATACCTCCGATTAGAGTGCTTTTCGCGTCTGTGTGTTTGTAGCGAGATGTAGATTC
Source organism: Miscanthus floridulus (assembly GCF_019320115.1). NCBI lineage: Eukaryota > Viridiplantae > Streptophyta > Magnoliopsida > Poales > Poaceae > Miscanthus > Miscanthus floridulus. The sequence goes on from NC_089589.1 coordinate 49,126,004, forward strand.
GTTTTACAAACTTTTCATCTTGATTTTATGTTTGGTGTACTATTCTAATTTAGATCTATTGTTTGCTTCATGTATGATCGCATGGATGCTTGTGTGGTGCTTTATGATCATGTCTTGTCGGTGAGCTTTGTGTTGGTGATATAAAAGAAGTTGGTGATCCAGAAGAAGTTCTTTGGAGGTTACAATTCAATAGAAGAAGGATCTGAGTTTAAGGCAAGTATAGCATGGGATCATCCTTGTTGTCCTATTCACCTTAATATCATTTTAATCATATGCATGTGTCTACCTTGGCATCCATAGTAATTTCCCTAGCTATTTGATATCTTGGATTCCTTGATACCTATGGGGTATTGCATTGGGTACTATGATGCTAGTGTTCAACTAAAGCCATGATCTTGTAACTTGACTAATGGTATATGCAATAAACATTAAAAGATGTTTTTAGCAACATGGAGCAAGGGGGCTAGAGCATTGGGCTATCTTATGGTGCTCTAGATTCCTCTCCCTAAGGACTTATCTATAAGCGAACATCCGGGACTTGTAGTATAGCTATGAGGGCTACATGGCTCTAGCTTTAGCTCAGTATGAGGACCTTTTCTAGCTTGTTAGTGGTTACCTTTATGGTGCAAGAGGGGCTCCGACAGGTATGATCTCAGCCTGCTAAGAGGGTGCACTTTTGTTTCTTGGTATTTTGTTAGTCACTCCTTAGAGGGGAGTTCATGCTTATTGATGGGGAAACCTAGCGGCCCTAACTTGTTAGTGGGTCAAGAGGTTGGCCACCTTGGGCAAAAGGGTAAATCATGACTCATAGTTAAAGTGTACAACCTCTGCATAGTGTAAAACTGGTATATCAGTCATGCTCACGGTCATGAGCGGCCTTGGACCCTTATGGAATAAATGATCATTAATGGTTAATGATGATGAACACTGATGATAAAGATGCTCACTAATGATTATTGTTTATGCTATTTATTATTCATGTTTATATGATCATGTGTTTACATGGGCTAGTGATAAACTTGTTGCTACTCAATTGCTGAAATTGTGACAATTAAAAGCTAATCATAGTTAAACCAGTGTCAGCCTTTTGAGCCTCATGAACCCCATGTTATATTTGTTGAGTACGACATGTACTTACGCTTGCTTTACTTTTTCAATAATTTGGAAAAATCCTGGTTGGGTACCAGATTGCTAGAGTTTGGAGGAATTAAGCTTGTGATCAACTAGTCAGTTGTCCCTATGGATTGGAGTCTTCACCCAAAGATTGGAGTTGTCTTTCCACTGTCTACTATCTAAGGTTGTATTCTTTATACTAAGTACGTTATATATTGAGCATTGTCTTTTGATATTACCCCTATTTATAGCTATATGTGAGATTTGACTTCCTGGGCTCACATATGGTGTGAATCTAGTGTTATCCTTAAACTGGGTGATATAGATGGATAGGGCTATCACCACCTACCGCCTAACCCTCAACCGTGTACAAGGAATCATTTTCAAAGGTTCCCATGTACCTGAGCACCACGCCCATGTACAAGGAAACTACCTATATCCCCCCGGGACTCCAACCCTATGGATTGACAAGCAAGAATATAGGCAACCTCAAAGGAACAATGAACCACCACCTCAACCCTAGTTCTACTTGTAATAATACAATCCATATGAATGATTAAGCTTAAAGTTAGACATGTTAAGATCATAACACACAAACTATATGCTAGTTCATATATCATGATTATAACATGAAAACTATACTCTAGTTCATATGCATTCCTATATAAGTAATATGAGAACTTGAATATGGAAAAACTCTTCATAGCAATATTCATACCAATGTAGCTCTTTCTTCCAAGGAGAGAAGCTCTCCAAGTTGCTCTTGCCTTGCTCTCAAATACTGCTAAAGCTAAGAACTAAAGATTATAGGTACAAAGGTGAGGTGTAGCTCCAAATGATGGTGTGTGTTGAGAATGAGCTCCACCCCTTCTTATATAGTGACTGATGGTTGGTTTGGCACCAATAAATTAGGAAACTAGCCTAAACCACCATACCATGCCACCATGCAACCATCGGTGGAAGCCGGGCCTAGGTGGTAGCAGTAGGGGTGCGGCCGCACCCCTGGTGTGCCTGCACCCAGGTGGGGCCGACTCATGACCGCCTTCATGTGGTCGATTCCTGGGTAGGCCTGGGCCCCTTCCACATCAGTGCACGACCCAGATTTGTCCTGTAGGTTGGCTTCTCTATTTATTTCCTTTGTGCATTTCTGCTTTACGCTTTCTTCTTTGCGCCTTTTGCTTTGTTTTGTTTATTTTCCACTTGTATTCGAATATGTGACCTACAAAACATGTTTTCTCTAATACATGTGGAACTAGGTCAAAAGTAAAGGCATATGTGTCAAAAGTATGTTTATTTCTCCCATTTTGGATAATAATTGGTGATCGAATGTTGTCGTTAGTGACAGCCAACAAGTACCCCAAGCTTAACCTTTGCTTGTCCCGAGCAAATAGCTAAGTACTTGGTTGTTGATCAGGAGTTGCTACTATGCTGATACAATTCATAAGTGCCATGTCTATAACAAAGCATTCTTTCGTGATTCAAATAAGTTGGCATTTTATCCACCCTTTACCTTGATTCTTGTGGTGGTTGCAAGATAGAACAGTTATAACAGAATCACCAATCGTTCATTCCTTAATTAACCATCTATCCGGAGGTTTTATAAGTTTTTTCAAAGAAATATAAGTTTCTCGAATGATTCTCTTGATCAGTCAATGTGTATGAATCCTCACCAAGGCATTTGAAATTTTGCCATCTTTTCATATCCTTTCACTAAAGGCTGAGTGGAGTTTTAGGTATGTATGAAAGTGGGGCATACTTGCATCACATATTTTGCTAAGCCAAAAACTGGACCTCAAGGAGATGCAAGTCACACACTTTGATCAAGACGTGCATGTGCGTGGAATTTTTTCATAAAGTCCTAATTCTAAATATTTTTGGTACTCCTTTGAATCATGAATCTTTCTCTTTTGGATGAATATCTTTATTTTGAAAGTATGGGCTATCTTTATTTCTTTATTTTCTTCATGCTCTTTGGCATGCATTTTTTCCCTCATGCCTTTTGGCATGGACAATTTACTTTCTTTTTTTAGTATAGCACATATCTTTCTTTTTGGCAAATGAAATTTTTTTGAGAGAGAGACACATGATAAAGTGAATGGAGTAATTATTTGGTGGACGGAAAAAGCATGTTGTGCGTAACTCTCAATGTAAGAGTCAGCAATTTATTTGCGGGTGTACGTGTGTCTTGATCATGGGTGCATGACAAGAATCTCAACAAGGATCACAACAATTTGACAAGGCTCATTGCTCCAACAAGTAGCATATGACAAAGGTTTGAATTTTGAATATCATGTCATATGGCCTTGGTAGGTATTCATAATCATTGAGGAACTTTTAGATTTTATTATTTTAAAATCAAAATCTCTGGATGTCAAGTTTCTCTTAGAACAAAGTCATATCAAATTCTATTTGTACCATATCATAACTCGCAACAACTTAGAAAAGGAGCATGCATTGGCAACCCACAAGTTTTCAAGTTTTCAGGATAAGACATTTTTAGCCAACAAACTTAAATTTTGGGGAATACTAAGTTATAACCTAGGCACAGATGAATTATAGATAGAGGAACTATTCATCATTTTAACTTAGGAGAAACTAACATTCCTTTAACACATATGAGAGTGGAATTCATATTTTTGGTATTTTTATCATATTTTATTTTTTTGTATTTTTGTATTTTTAGATTTTTTTATATATGCTAAAAAATAAGAAAGTGTAGAAAATAAATTACAAAAATAAAAGATACAAGATACCTCTGCCGGGGTCCTCCCCCAAGCTAGTTCAGGCCTATGGTCCAGGAGATGCTTGGTGATGACTCCGAAGATGGTACATTATTTATATTTTTAGTTTCATTTGGTTTTTTAACTCAACCATGTTTCTACTTAATAGTTTTAGTTCAATGATCAAACTAATTTGATCAAGGTAGGTTAAACAACCTAAGCGCCGTGCTTAATTTGAAAAGTCTATGAAAGTATGATCGATCACTAACCATACTTCAAACCAAAACATGCTTTGTATGAATCATGGAAGAGAAATTTATTCCATATTTATGAAAGGTGAACTAATTGGCTTTTCTTTAGTATATTTTAAATCATTATCTATAGTTTTATTATATAAGAATTTTTTAAACAACTTATTAATTATAATAGATATAAGATAACTATCGATTTACCTTCTGCAAGGGCTCATTGTTTTAAGTCCAATGAACAGGACTCCCCTTCTTTCATTTCTTGCTTGATGAAGGTGCATCCGTGCCTGGAGAACTAGGCGTGGATTCTAACCCTTTTACCTGCCATACCTATTTAATATTCCTACGTGGTTGTTTCTTGGGCTGCTTGCTTTTATCATGTTTATGCCTATCAAACCCATTAAATGGGTATCTTATTGTTTGCCCTTGGATATGAAAGCAAGCATGCCCTGATCCCACATGTAAAACAACATTTGTTGTGTTCAGGAATGGTCTCCCTAGGAGGAGGGGAACTTCCTCTCTTTGGCCCATGTCTAGCACAACGAAGTCCGTCGGGATGTATGTGTCATGAATTCTTACCAAGATGTCCTTAGCTAATCCCTCTGGTTTTTGTGAAGATTGGTCCACCATCTACAGCTGAAATTTGTAGTGGACAAAGGTCCACCCAAAATCTTATCATATATTACCTTGGACATGACGTTGATGCTTGCTCCAAGGTCGCAGAAGGTGTTGTGGAAGACATGTGGGCCAATGAAGCATGTGATTGTCGGGCGGCTAGGATCCTCTTTCTTAGCGATGAATGGTGGATCTACAAGATATACATGGCTCTCCCAACATAGAGGCTTACCAAACCTCGTTGAGACCATATTAACATATTCGAGAGAGGTTTTGGGTTTTCCTAAATTCTTTCCCAAATTTGGAACAGGTAGAGAGGCAGTGATCTGAGCAATTTGTGTTTCGATCATTTATTAAAACTCAGTTGGTTTTTCATAGATGAAGATAGGTTTTCTACTTTTATATTTATGCTTTCTATCATTTTATCATTAATCATTAACTTTTTAGTAATACTTTCATTAATCTTTGTCTGGCCTAGTACTAGGTTTTTCAAGGAAGGTTGATTCAAATTATAATTTGAAGTAAAGTTTGAATTACCTCCTTATGGGCGAGACTGATTGTTCCACCCGTTATTGTTACCTTGTCCAAACACGTTGTTGATGTATGCAGCGTCTTCATGGATTTTGGGGCAGTTGTTCCCTGAATGTCTGACCTCACCATAGACTTTGTAGGTCATTTGTGAATCTGTGGCCTAAACGGTGGCCTTCATTGCTTCTTTTTCATGGGCCCTCTCATTCAGTCTTGAGAGTAACAAGTCTATTTTTATGGCAAGCATATCTATCTCCTTCACAGTATGCATGCCTTTTTGTTGTTTTCATTCCTCTCCCCAGCTTTGGTTTGCCACCATCTTCTCGATGAGAGCCTTAGCTCCATCCATGGTGAGGGAAAGGAATGCCCCTCCAGCAGCGGCATCAACATGCCCCTTTGACATGGGCGTGAGCCCCTTGTTGAAGTTCTAGAGCATGAGCCAGTCTTCCATCCTATGATGCGGGTAGGCCTAGATATAATCCTATAGCCTTTCCCATGCCTTGGGGATGTACTCGAGTGAAGTCTGCTGGAAGTTCAAAATTTTTCCCCTCAAGGCACTAGTTTTGCCCATGGGGAAAAATTTCATGAAGAACACTGCGGAACATTTGTCCCACATGTTGATAGTTTCCTTGCTCTAGTAGAACCACTATTTTGCCTTCCCCGCAAGGGAGAAGGGAAATAGACGGTACCTAATGCTAGCTGGTGCGATGTCTTTGATGACGATTGTGTCGCACAACTCAAGGAAGTGTTGCAAGTGTGCACTTGCGTCCTCGCTTGGCAAGCCACAGAACTGGCTTGCCTATACCATCGTTATGTGGCTAGTCTGGAGCTCAAAGTTTCTAGTCCTAGTGTTGACAGCAGGACTAATGGGCATGTTGGCAATAGCGGGGTGGAGTAGTCATGGAGTGACTTGGCCATGGTGATAGTAGCAGATGGTACGAGGGTGACTGGTCTGACTGCCGATAGAGTAGTAGAAGAAGAAGTGGTACGAGACCTGTTCTTCCTTAGGAGTGCCTCTAGATTATCGGTGTAGTTGTTTGATAGTTCAAAACCACTCATACACTATCCTATTTTCATTCCACAATAGGAAGAAAACAAGCAGAATTAGTCTGCATAAACTATGGCTATCAAGACATGCATGTGATCATTGTTCATATTATGCTAGATCTTTTCAACCTATGCCCTCCCCGGCAACGGTGCTAGAAATGCTTGTTGGCATTTCTTAGCGCAATCACCAAGAGAGGAGGTTTTAAGTCCATCACCGGTAACAGTGCTAGAAATGCCTATTGGTATTTCTTAACACCATTACTAAGATTGAGTTAATCTTAGCAACGCCACCAAGAAACACCAACTACGATAGTCCTTAAAGATTACAGACAATATTCACAAGCGTATGGAGCTATCATTGTAGCATTTCATCTAGAAGTAATCAGAATATTGTTATTTATATTTTCCCAAAGGAGGGCAAGGCATACAAATTCTAGCATAGACATAAACATGATGACATACTTGCATAGTGGACCATAGTTCATGACAGGGGTAAAATCGGTATAGCAAGGATAGTGGACACACATCTGGGCCAACCTCAAGGATAAAAGGAAAACGAAGAATAAAAGAATGTTCCTACATGGAGCCGGCATGTTCTAATATAGCCGTGCAAAGAACGGTTAATGATCATACAAGTTATATGACTAGAGTTAGAGCTAAGTGTGAGATGGATGGGGAGATCTCTAGGCACTGGTCTACCAGCAAGCCAGGGAGACTTTAAGACTCCTACACAATACCCAAACATGGGGGATTACAAGGGACGGACAGGGATATCACCACCTGCCACCTACCCCTCAACCGTGGGATATCATCAAATTCGAAGGTTCCCATGTACCCGAGCACCACACCCGTGTACAAGGAAACTACCTATATCCCCCCAGGACTCCAACCCTACGGATTGACATGCAAGAATATAGGCAACCCCAAAGCAATGACGAACCACCAACTCAACCCTAGTTCTACTTCTACTCATACAATTCATATGAATGATTAAGCTTAAAGTTAGACATGTTAAGATCATAACACACAAACTATATGCTAGTTCATATATCATGATTATAACATGAAAACTATACTCTAGTTCATATGCATTGCTATATAAGTAATATGAGAACTTGAATATGGAAGAACTCTTCATAGTAGTATTCATATGAAAGTAGCTCTTTCTTCCAAGGAGACAGGCTCTCCAAGTAGCTCTTGTCTTGCTCTCAAATACTACTAAAGCTAAGAACTAAATATTACAAGTAGAGAGGTGAGGTGTAGCTCCAAATGATGGTGTGTGTTGAGAATGAGCTCCACCCTTTCTTATATAGTGATTGATGGTTGGTTTGGCGCCAATAAAACTAGCCTAAATCGCCATACCATGCCACCATGCAACCGTCAGTGGAAGTCGGGCCAAGGTGGCAGCAGTAGGGGTGCGGCCACACCCCTGGTGTGCCTGCACCCAGGTGGGGCTGACTCATGACCGCCTTCACATGGTCGGTTCCTAGGTGGGCCTAGGCCCCTTCCACGTTAGTGCTCGACCTAGATTTGTTCTGTAGGTGGGCTTCTCTATTTATTTCCTTATCGTATTTTAGCTTTAAGCTTTCTTCTTTGTACCTTTTGCTTTGTTTTGTTTATTTTCCACTTGTATTCGAATCTGTGACCTGCAAAACATGTTTTCTCCAATACAAGTGGAACTAGGTCAAAGTAAAGGCATATGTGTCAAAAGTATGTTTATTTCTCCTGTTTTGGATAATAATTGGCGGTCGAATGTTGTCGTTAGTGACCGCCAACACCCGCACCATCATGATGTGGCCGGCACAAAGCTCAAAGTTCCCATCCCCAACGTTGACCGCAGGCCCAACGGGCACGTTGGCAATAGCAGGGGTGGAGTAGTCACGGATGGTATTGACCATGATTGGAGTAGGGGATGGTGCAGGGGTGACTGGTTTGATTGTTGGTGGAGTGGTAGAAGAAAAAGCGACATGAGACCATTTCTTCCTTAAGAGTGTCTCTGGATTTTCAAACATGTCCTACTAGATTCTTTAATCAATATGCCTTCCCTAGCAATGGTGCCATAAATGCTTGTTGGTATTTCTTAACGGCACTACTAAGTATGGGGTTTGAATCCATCCTCAGTAATGGCGCCAAAAATACCTGGTACTTCTTAGCAACATAACTAATGTGTTGCCATGCTACAAAGAAATAGCCTTGATAGTTCCTTAACAATTTTAGATATTTATCCACAAGCGCACGGAGCTATCATTGTAGCATTTCACCCGCAAGCACACGGAGCTATCATTGTAGCATTTCACCTGGAAGTATTCAGGGTATCGTTATTTATATTTTCCCAAAGGAAGGCATTTGATTAAGAGTCTAGTATGGATATGAACTTGAATAATAATGCTTGCAAGTACTCCGATGCTTATAACATGGGTAAGAATAGTAATTCCAAGATAGTAAACACACACTTGGCATTCCTCAAAGGATAAAATAGAAAAGAAAGGATAAAAGAATAATCCTAAGTCGAGCAGGCATTGGTCTAGTGTAGTCATACAAGGATTAGTTGATAATCATACAAATTACATAATTAGTTTTTGGGCTAAGTGTGAAGCAAGTCGGGAGGCCACCGAGTACTGGTCTGCTAGCAACCTCATGTGACAATTTAGAATCCTACACCCTAAACGAACGTGGGGGATTATGAAGGACGGACAGGGCTATCACCAGCTGCCGCCTACCCCTCAACCAAAGAGAAGGACAATGTATTCACCTATCTATCCATACCCAAGCACCACGCTTGCGTATACAGAAACTACCCAAATCCCCTCGAGTCCCCGACCCTATGGATCGATAGGTAAAGAACTTGGGCACACCTGATGGCACGATGAACCACCACCTCAACTTAGCTTTAATTCCAATTATATAAGTTGATTGTTTAAGCATAAAGTTAAGTGTGCTATTCTCATGACACATACTCTACACTAGTTCATATATCAAGATCATAACATAATAACTATACTCTAGTTCATAAGTATGACTATAATAAAGTGAAGACATGACTTTGGAAGAACCCATATTGATATTCATACCAAGACTCTCTTCTTCCAAGGAGCCAAGCCCTCCAAGGTGGCTTTGCCTTGCTTTAATACAACTAAAAGATAAAACTAAAGCGAGTAGTGAGTGAGGTGTTGCTCAATGTGGTGTGTGTTGAGAGGGGGGTTGCCCCTCTATTTATACACGGCTCTAAGGCTGTGCTCTGGCTATTCTTGGCATGTAGCCCTAGGCTACACCACCTTAGCATGGAGCCATGCCACTGCCTATAGAAGAAGAGGCTGAGGTGCGCCAGTAGGGAGCCGGCCACCCCCTAGGACCGGATGCCCCTTGACCGCGTCGCCTCGCCACTACCTTTGCGTGGTAGGCCAAGGGCTGTTCATGGATCACTGCTCCATGGGTTTTTGCCCAATTTGAATTGAGTTAATGGGCGTCTCCCTTATTCCTTTGTGCAAATCAGCATCGGAAAGCGCCGTTTGGTGATTTATTCCATGTATTTGTGTTTGTGACCTGCAAAATAATGTTCTCCAGATACGTGTAGAACTTGGTTAATAGTAAATACATATGTGATTAAGATTGCTAATTTCTCCTCTTTTTGTGACTTATTGGCGGTCAGATTTGATCGATAGAGACCGTCAATAAGCCATAGGACAACATCACTTGGTAGACCAGGTGCGATCCGGTGCCCGAAGCAAGCAAGTACAAGTATAGTTTATCTTTCCATAGACCCTAAAGCCATAGGAATCCATCATCTCTACCCTTGACATCTTTATCCTTGTGTTGTCCTTGGACATACCAGCTAGAAGAGTACAGACATTCCGTATGGATTTGATACCTTGAATAATCTCGGGTGAAAACTACAGCGGTATCCATATGCTTGTGGATTTATTCGTGACGTAAGAAATAACAACAATCATTAAAACAACATATCTCCCCATCACTAAAGTGTCTTAGACTCCCCAATGGTCATACCTGAAAGGTCTTAAATGGCTAGAGGGGGTGAATAGCCTAATAAAAATTCTACAAAAGAATTAGAGCAACTTCATTAGTAAAACAAACAACATAAATGCTTTCTGCTTTAACTCTACTTCAAGAGGCAAGCCACCTACCAATTATGCTAATGACAATGATCTCTAATTCAATCAAAGGCTAAGTCACTACTTCTACCAACTAGAGAGCTACCTAACAAGCTAAAACAACTAAACTAACAAGCTAGCTACTCAACTAACTACACAAGGTAAACTAATCACTAACTAGCAAGCTCTACATAATATAAGTGAAAGTAATGCTCAAGTGTAGAAGCTTTTACTAAAATGGGCAAGTGTCTAATAAGAATACCAAGAGACAATTGACACAAGATTTTTATCCTGATGCTCACTTGCTTGCTAGCAAGCTAGTCCCCATTGTGAAGACTGATTCACTTGGTGGTTCACGAGCTAATAGGCGTCACAAGCCTTGACAAAGGCACCACAAGACCTACAAAGATGAGGGCACTCAACTTCATGAGCAATTCACTAGAGTGGCTTTTAGCATGCCATCGGGGAATAAGCCCAAAAACCCCTCACAAAGATCATCAGGAGTGGCCACGAACAATCACCAACTCATACCAAAGCTCCTCCGCTGCTCCAAGCCATCTAGGTGGTAGCAACCACCAAGAGTAACAAGCAATCGCGCTGCTCAAACTCTAAGCAAATGCACTAGAATCACTCCCAATGAAGGAGCAGCGGAGGAGCTTTGGTGGCACTTGGATGATGAATCAATGAAGCAGATGTGGGAGGTGTTTGGCTTAGCTCAGAAGGATGTATCAATGATCAAAATGTCCAAGAGAGTGAGCCCAAGCTAACCAAGTTCTATTTATAGATGCCCCAAGCCTCACATACCCGTTGGGCCCTTCATTGGGCTGACTACGCATACACTGGACTATGCCACGTGTCAGCGTGATGACACTTGACCATTTGAAACTTACCGTTGCTGCCTAATAGCTCTCACCTATGCGTTAGCACTTAGCGTCCAGTGCAACGACCAGACACAATGATCACCAGTGTCTAGTGCAGAACTGAGAGGTTCTAGAGAGGTATTTCCTTGACTGAATGCACCCTAGCGTTCGGTGCACCTAGGGCGCTGCTGCCATATTATGAATAGTGCGAGCAACGCGTCCGATCACTTTCCTTGCCAATGTCCGGTTCAGCCTTAGCACGCCACCTGAGCTAGAGTTTGCTATTGGATGCCAAGCCACAGCGTTTGATCCAAATGACACTAGCGTCTGGTGCTCCATAGTGAGCACCTCTCCTCCTTTCTATTCAACCCTTTTACAAATGTGTTAACTTACCAAGTTTTATCACTTGTGTACGTGACTAAGCATTTCACAAACATGTTTTCCAAGGGTTGTTAGCACTCACTAGGTCCTAATGCAAATGCATGGAGTTAATTCACCTAGTGGCACTTAGATATTCGTATTCACTTTGAGATCACCCCTCTTAATAGTACAGCTATCTAACCTAAACCCAATCACACCCTCTATGATGTCTTGACTGGCAAAACAAAATCCCTATCAATACCTTTGCCTTGATCTCCATGGATGTTTGTTTTCTCTTTCTTTTTTTCCAAGTAGGAGCACTTCATCCATCTTTTGGCCACCTCCACCACCATGAGTGCCATCTAGCTCCACCACTTAGACTTGGACCACCCTAACTTATCTATACACTTAGATAAAGGATTAGTCCAATAGGTTTCATCAATTATTCAAAACCAAACTAGGGCTTTCAATACCCTTGATTATTTAGGACTTCTTCAAGGCGTACTTATGGTGATAGATGATCTTAAGATCTTCCTAGATTCCATATCTTTGACATTCCGAGACTTTCCTTTCATCTCATCTCTATTGGGAGGCCAAACATGAGAATCTTGGAGAATGTTTTGGGAAATGAACAATTTGATCATACAATAGGTAAAGAATATCTACCCATCTAGTTTTCATGATCTCTTAACACAAGGGTACAATCCCAAACCTGTTCTTGACCCAAAGGGTGAGCTTATGTCAATCTATCGAGCAACCATGACCCATCCAAGATTGGAGGAGGATTAGGATTGTCATGAGAAAGGAAGTGTCCATCCCCTCATCAAGCTCAATCCAAGGGAAATCTTGGACAACAAAATATCCATGGAATGTCACTGTTGGTATTTTTAAATGCACATAGATAAATCCGCAAGCGCACGGATACCGTTGTAGCTTTCACCTGGGAGTATTCCAAGGTATTGTATTTATTCATAGGGAACAATGGTTAAAGAAGTTGATAGTTCACCATCATGTATCTACTAACTAGTATACCAACTTGACTAAAGTGGGGGTAAGTGTTGATAATGATAAAAGTTATGAATAATAACACACACAGGAGAATTCCATGATAAATGAGTAGTTTAGCTAAGTCAAGAGGATAATGGGTGTTCCTAAATACTTCTCTATTACTCCGGTTCTATTCTAGTTTAGACTAGAGGGTATAACTGAAGCATGGAAAGATATAGCGATCACACATAATAACACTTTAGAGAAGCCGTACCTTTTTGACTCTCGAGGGGTGTGAGAAAGCATAGTCGGGGGAACACTGCCTAAAGCTCTATGAACACTAATCCTAACATGGTGGATTACGAAGGCCTGGCATGGCAGAGCTATCACCTCTGGGGCTACCACAACTAACCGTAGGATTGGGCACAATCTCAGGTAACCCATAGTCTAGACACCACATCTACACTATTGATTATTACTCTTGGTACATACAATAACTAGAGCACTCGATGCGAGCGAAGATCCCATGCCTAGGTGCGACAACTATACTAACCATACACATGAAAGGCATAAAAGTAAATAGAAAAGATAACTATATACTAAAGTAAGTCTTTCAAAGGTAAGATACAAAGATATACTAGACTTCCAAAGATTTCTCCAGAACATGAGCATAGCACCACTCTCCCTAACTCTCAACTTAACTATTCTACTTCTACATCTTGAGAGATTTGTGGAGATTTCTCTCTTGTGGTGTTTCTTGATCGGAATGAGGGATGGCTCTCAATGGATGCCTCCCTAGAGGGGGTCTGGGGGTCTTTTTATAAGGGTCACCAGGAGTCCTATAGGCCCATGAATCCATGGCAACATCAAATATGAGCCCTCATTCTGAACTGATCTTGAGCAATGGTGGAAATGGACTCTCAAAGGCGGTGGGGAACCAACATTCGAAGGAGAGACTGATTGGTGGACCTAGTAGGCCGATCAGCCTATAGGTGGGGATGGTTGGCCTCCCTGTGACAAGTGGGCCCTCCCCTATGGTGACGTGGCCTAGACTCCATCTTGAGTTGACTTTCGTAGGTTTAGCGAGTCAAATCACTTATTGATGTCGGTTTGCCTATTTGGAGTGTATGACGGTGGTCTCGAGACCAGTTTTGTGGATAAATCCTCCTGTATTCACATATTCACAAAAACTTATAGAATTCATTAGTTTAAACCCCTATACCTATGTTGGTGATTAAGATTAAGGATGAATGTAGGTTAAATTGATGGTTTATGTTTGCAATAATGACCGTCAACAGTCATATGCATGGAATTAGACCTGAGCAAATTGAGCCTGGCCCGACGGGTTTTAGCCGGTCTACAAACCTTACTGGAAAGATCCTAGGCATAGATCCCGCTGTCTAGAAAATTTTTTCTTGGCCCAAGCTTGGTCTGAAATACTATTTTTTGCTATTTTACATGGCCTAGACCCTGCCCAACCTGTCTAGTGGGACAATCATGGGCGGGACTTTTTCGGCCCAAAATAACTGAGCTTTTTTTGGCCTAGCCCGACCCGACCCGACCCACAAAATGCTCAGGTCTACATGGAATGATGGAGGATAAGTTTTTGCCTATGGACATTCATGAGACATTGACCCTAGAGCTTGAAAAGGAAGACATTATCAATGAGTATGGGGAAGTTATTTTTTGGTCAACCCATCAAATCCATGCTCACATGAGAAATCTCTAGAATCGATCTTTCTCCCTGCCATCATCACATATGAGAGCTAAAATCCCTCCATGTTTCTTGTTCATAAAAACTTTGAAAGGATGACATGCTTTTGTTTATCATAAGTATTGCAAATCTCGTAGTTGTTTTGGAATGATTCTTCTAGATAAGTACATGAAGGTTGGTGCTAAAGGGTAAACCACATCACCAATGTGAAAAGCAATTCGAAGATTTCCCAAGGACGAGCTTTTATCATGAAACAAGCACTTCTAAGAGATAACTCGAGCTTTCATCATCTTCTAAGTATGTTCTTTTTTTTTAAAAAAAATGAAATAAAATCTTTTCTAAAAATGAATAAAATGAGCTTGACATAATTGCGAATTTGTTCCTTCGGGTAATTTTGTCCCTAACCATTCATTTAAGCAAAAAGAATGATAGATCAAAACACAAGGCTGTCCCAACTAGACATCATTCAATAACAAAGAACATTCAAGGAAGAATTCAACCACCCAATCTTGATTTTGTTCAATCATCAAGTGAATATTTGAATTTTTACTAGTCGGTTAGGTGTTCTCACGGATGGTCTGTAGGAACATCGACCACACAGATTAAGTGTTTGAACACTGCGACTGTTCTCACAGAGGATTCATAAGAACAAACTCTATGCAGTTTGAGACCTCAAAATTGAAATCCATACCTAGAGTTTGTGCATGGCTAACCTATGTCTGTGAGGTGTTTCTAGGGTCCTATAGACCATATCTTTGTGTTTGGTCTAGTTAATTCAAAGATTTTTCCAATTCCTCTGAGGCAGATGTGGCCTATTCATTAGTTGTAAAAGTGTAAATGACATGGGTCGACCTTTTAGTTATATGATAAGATACTGCTACCTCCTTCTGTAAATAAATCAATTTCCAAAGTGGATAGAATCCAAAATAACACCCCAAATTATGGCCTACGTGTCTTTTAACCTTGATTGCGCCCACCGCTCTGACGCTAAGGTGGTTGAGTACCTCCCTGATAGTGCCGCTTGAGTTGTGGCAATGAGGTGGCACTAAAGTTGAGCGTAGCATTCGTCTTTAAATTGCGTCCCTTGAATTGTTATGACAAGATGGTACTAAGGGCACCTGCAACAGACTCAGTTACTAGATCTAAGTCAATCTCTCCAATAGTATTAGCTTTTAGCAATGGCTCATAGTATGATTAGATCCACATGACACTCTCACATGTTCTTGGAATGTGTGTACGAGCTTAGATCTTGATTAAAAGCTAGCTTTTCTCTCTCTTGTATTAAATTATAAAAAATACTTAGAGCTAGCTTATGAGTCACCCATTGCGGGTGCCCTAAAGTTGTGCTTCTATTTTGTAGACAGATGCTTGCGACTTCAATTCAGCTATTGACCGGTCGACCCAACGTCATAGTTCTATACCAACGTAAAGTCCTATACTTTGCACCCCAGCCTTCGGCATCGTTGAATCCCAACTCGTATTGGGCCATCAAAGCCCATAGTGGTCTGTGTGTCTATTGATCTCAATTGCATTTATCGCTCCACATGTTAAGATAGCTAGATATTATTATATTCTAGTTGCAACACATGAACAATATCTAGTAAAAGATAGAAGATATATACCTGTAGCTCTTCAAGGAGCTTGAGTAGAAGCCATGTTTTTGGAGCCTTACCAAATGGCCCTTTAACTGGGGTGGCCAGGCGAAGCCTTCCTGAACCATCTTTCCCGTTTGCTATAGTCTAAAGGAGCGAACCAGAAGCGATTTATGGAATGTGCCCTCTCACCGGTAGGGCCGCTGGCCCCACCAGCTCTGATGACCATCATGGCCTTTGGAGGTAGGGTGACTGCAGCTCTCTGCCAGTGGGTGGGGATGGTGTAACAACTTGGGTTTCTGAGTATCAAAAAATGCGAGCTTTTTAAAAATTTTCCTGCTAATGTGTGAAGCATGTAGTCGCTAGGTCAGACCTAAGTCAAACTTGCTAATAAATTGTTGCACTTGTGTAGATTTGATTGTAGAAGTATGCCATTGTTTCGGAGTTGGTTTTTAGTTTGAGTCTTGTTTGGGTTTCGAGGGCACAAATCCGTAGCATGATCCCCTCAAATCCCCTTTGAATTTCCCTCTCAATTCTCTTTTGAAATCCTTCTCAAATCCCTTATGAATCTCTCTCAAATTCATAATTCATAAAAGGAAAAAAATCCTTTTTCCTCTCTCCTACTCATCTAGCCCAACCAACCCACCATTCTCTCATTCCTTCTCTTTTCCCATAGCCCAGCACCTCCTCTAGACCCACATGTGCTTTTGGCCCAAGCCAACCGCCACCTAGGCCTCGGCCTTGTCCTCTCGCAGGCCTAGCTCGCCTCCCTCCGGCCCACCTTGTGTGGCCCAGCTACCGCTAGGCCCCTGTAGGACTGAGCCACCACTCCTAGGTGTGGAAACCCTAGGCGTGACCCGCTCATGACCCTAGTGCTCCTAGGAGCCACGTCACCACCACCCGCTCGGTGTGAAGCTGAGCCCCCGTGTGGGGCATATGAGCCCCGGTATCCACAAGACAAGACATGGGCCACACCGTCAGAGGTGGCCCACCCCACAAGATCAAGGCATGCACAGCACTAGTCGACGTGCACCGCAAGATATTGTATAGTACCAAATAGGATACTTTCCTTGTAACCCTACCCCTCTAGAGTATATAAGGAGAGGCAGGGGTCTCTTAATCGACATCTACATACATCTCATATTCAATACAATCCAACAAAGACATAGGACGTAGGGTATTACGTCGATCAGATGGCCCGAACCTGTCTAAATCGATGTCTCGGTGCCTTGTGTCACCATCCAGTTCCTGATTATGTGCACCCCCACCGACAAATCTACCATCGTGGGATACCCCTTGGTGGACTGCCAAGCATCTTTTGTCGACAGTTGGTGTGCCAGGTAGGGGTCATGCACGCTGATCCTTGGTGAACCAGATGGCATAACTCAAGATCAACATCCTTCACAGCAACTCAGCTAATCACGTCAACATCCTTCGATAACCACGGCGCATCTCTGAGCAGCACGCGTCACCAAGTCGTGGCGCCGCTATCTCTGCAGCGACTGAACCAATCGGCTATTGGTGGCCTAACAGATGGCAAGTTCGAGTCTACAGAGGAATCTATACAAGGTCACATTGCTCAAGCCATTCGCATATCTCTAGTTTGGTATTCAATGATGGTCACTTCCCTGCATGATGTCAAGCTAGCCTCCAACTCATCCTACAGGAATTTCATGATGCAACGGAGCTGGCTACCAGCGAAGCTAGCGGTGTGCGTGGGCCCACACCATGCTGAGGCTGGTGCCAACTACTAGGCTTCATCGACACACCAAGCTGCATCCACATGGGACTATGGGAGTCCAGCTCTGTCCTAATCAAACATGCACATGAGTCCTACAATGGGATCAGACATGCATAATGATTGGTTGCCAGCACATGCAAACCAAGATATGACAGATCAACTTGCATATACATGCATCACATGCAGGCTTTATGTACTTGCATCTACACAGCCATGCAAGCTACCAAGACTTGTGTGTACACATGTATCCACATATGGGGAAGCAAGGCTGCGTGTTATACGTCTATGTATGAAGCAGATCGACTGCATGTCTTCATACGCGAATTGACACCACCAAGCTCTGACTACGTCTGTCCTACTCCAAACACAAGATCAACTTTATTCTAGGCACCAAGCGAGCCGCTAAGCGAGCTGCCCATGTCGCTGACCAGATAACGCCATACGCCGCTGACCAGACATTCTATCTAAAGCTAAGTCATGCTTTAATATTCTTCTAAATATTCTCCAATCTTCATATATCACCATAATGTTTCTCTGAGATGTTTTCTCCATGTTTGCTCTCCAAACAATTTTCTTTCGTGTATACCATCTTAAAGATGACATATAGCTAAGTATAAGGTAAACCCCCGAACAGTCATGTTGACGCTCAGATGTCCCTAGAGATAGCCTGTCTCTAGCTCCTCCCTACACGTGCATGAGTGTCTGCCCTCTGTGTTATGGGTGGTCAGCAGCGGCTCCTTAGCGATGCTTTGTTCTCCCTACACGCACACGGGCTCCGCGCTCCATGTTATGGTTAACGGGCTAGCTAGGACTGGAGACTCAACTACACACTAACTAGTCGGGCGGTTTATATTTAATATAAATACATCTTCAGAATAACACTAAGTGTTCACACCGACTGATCGCTGAGCTACATATGCTATTTCATCACCATTGCTGATTATTCTTTGAAGTTCATATATTTTTACATCATGTACTACCCATTCTACATATTGGTATTTCAGGATCATCGTCTAGGTGATCGAACCATCTGGTGCTCGGACTTCTCCACCGATCAACTGGTCGGACCGCTAGGTTCATGGACTTCGTTGCTAACCAGTTGATCGAACTATTCACCAGTCGCTTCTACTCAATGCTCACTTCACTGCCGACTAGTTGATCGGACTGTTCGTCGTTCGTGCTTCATCATCAGCTACGTTGGGGGCTTCCTAGCAAAGCCGAGGACCCCTCAGTGCTCGAACATCGCCAGCTAAGCCAAGGACTCCTCAGTGCTCAGACATCGCCAGCTACGTTGGGTACTCCTCGGCGCTCAAACATTGCCAGCTATGCCGAGGACTCCTTGGTGCTTGGACATCGCCAGCTACGCCAGGGACTGCTCAGTGCTCGGACATCGCCAGCTATGCTAGGGACTCCTCAGTGCTTGGACATCATGAGCTATGTTGGGGACTCCTCAGTGTTTGGATTCTTCGTGCAAGCATTGCCAGCTAAGCTGAGGACTCCCTTGGTGGTCGGATCTTGCTACCTCTCATTGGTATGCTATCGAGCTACTCCATGCTGTTCGGATCAGGGTGCTAATCTTGGGCAGCACATCTGGGGTCTTGATACACGCATGTCAGATGATGTTGGCAAGCTTTCAGACTTCTTTTCTTTGACCATGCTATAAGATTCATTCTTCATCTTCTAGCCAGCTCGGGGACTAAGTGGCTACACTTCACCTGGCAGTGAATGAAGTGCTTATTTCTTGATTCACCCTCCTTATTGACAGAGTCCAAGTGACTACACTTCCCCTAAGTGGAAGAATTTTCAAATTTTATCTTAAGCCCCTTACATCCTTCTAGCAAGACTTACTTGGCTAAGTCCGAGGTCTCCTAACTAGTTAAACTAGTTGGCATTGACTTTCACCACCCATATCACCAATTAAACTGGTCGGTTTCAACTTTCACTACTCGGATCAGTAGTTAAACTGATCGACTTCACGTCAAACTGCTCGGAATTGTTCAAGCAGCATTGCTCAAAGGATATAAGGTGCTTGGGGACTAGCTGTGGGGGATATGACCCTCGGTATCCACAAGACAAGTCATGGGCCGCACCGTCAGAGGTGGCCCAGCCCACAAGATCAAGGTGTGCACGGCACTGGTCGATGTGCACCACAAGATATTGTATAGTACCAGATAGGATACTTTCCTTGTAACCCTACCCCTCTGAAGTATATAAGGAGAGGCAGGGGTCCCTTAGTCAACATCTACATACATCTCATATTCAATACAATCCAACAAAGACACAGGACGTAGGGTATTACATCGATTAGATGGCCCGAACCTGTCCAAGCCGCCACCGCTCTTCTTCCACCTTCAGTCGTGACATCATCCTCTACGGCTATTGTTGGTATATTTAACGCACATAGATAAATCCGCAAGCGCATGAATACCACTGTAGCTTTCACCCAGAAGTATTCCAAGTGTCGTATCCATAGGGAAACGTGTAAGACTAACTATGATCTAACTTAACAAGGGGCATTGACTAGGTTAAGGTTTAACATAACTAGGAGTAGCAACAAGGCTAAGGATAATAAGAGCGTAGAGAGGATAACTAAGGTTCTCTAATTATAACTTGGGTAAGCTATGCCTTCTACTGTGCAACTAGGAACATTACTTAAGGTAAGACACCAGCAGAGGATGCTTTCCGTAGTAACCGCGTCCTACTTGCCCTACAAGCGGAAGGTGGACTACAAAGAATCAACAATGCTATATAGTACGAGGCTATATAGTACTTATGTCACAACCATGATCTACCACCGATCCGGAATGCAGGGTGCATCCATGATTAACCTAAGTCTAAGCACCATGCTTACACTCATGATTAATACTCTACTCCCCCTAGGAAGAGAATAAAGCACTCAAAAGAGAGTCATGATCCTGATGAACAATATAAACAAAATACTTACTTGAATCAGAAGTTGATTACCAGAGAAATCTTAGAAGTAAGCTCAAGTAAAACTTGATTCCACCAAGGTACATGCTGTAGAGAGAGCACCGACAGGCTGGCATCTCCTCCAAACTCTTCCCTCACTATTCATCTCGCTATTTCTATTTATAAGACTAGATCCTATGGAGGACTAATCTTCTCTTAATAACTAGATCTGGTCCTAATGAGGAGAATATGAATTAGGGTTTTAGGATGGCTCCTAGGAGGGTGGCAGGGGCTAGTATATATAGGCCAGAGTGTCCAACATAAGCCCTTGGATCAAACTGACTTAAAGGACGGCGTAGATTGGATCTCAATGGTAGTGGGGAACCGACTTTGTAAGGAGGGGCTAACCTGTGGACCCCACAGGCCAGTTGGCTTGATAGTGGGGACGGTCGGCCCCACCTATCAGCCAATCAGGCTCCACTTTGGTGGTTTGCCTTCTGGAGTGTTCTAGAGCCTTCCCACGATGTTTATGTGGTAGAATTCCATAATTTACTTTGATGAATAGGTCCCCCTTGATGATTTTCTGGATAAACCCTGCTGAAAATACGGATTCACCAAAACTCATGGAATTTATTAGTTTAAACCCCTATAACTATATTTGATGATGGAATTAAATATAAATACAGGTTATGTTGACGGTTTATAATTAATGTTAGTGACCGTCAACAAGCTCCTCCAAGCTTAACCTTTGTTAGTACCTGAGCAAAGCTAAACTCATCAATGGATTAGGAGTTGCTACAATGTTTTCATGCCTCAAAAGTACAAATGCATTCAATCAAAAATTCTCCTCTGGATTAGAATAAACTAATCTGACTTTCAAACTTACCCATATTACCTTCAACCATAGGGCTTCTTAGCCTTCACTTGGGTCTTAAGTAATTGAAAGACAGAACGATCAAGTCAAGCACTATGTCTTAAGTTCTTTGTTCCACCATTGTTCCAGAGTTTTTATATGTTTTCAAAATAAAACTCAAAGATCCCTTTGTATCACACTCTCAAGTCTCTCAATATATGTGGTATTTGTGAATCCTCACCAAGGCAATAATGATGTTATGTCTTTTCTCTTCCTACTACTAGGGCTTATGTGGAGTTCATAGGTAGGGAGAAAGCTTGAGCATACTTGCAATGCATTTATTGTAAAGTCAAACAATAGATCCAAAGAGAGTCAAGTCATACAATCAAATCAAGATGTGCATGTGTGTGGATAAATGGTGGATATATATGGTGGCTAACCTAATTCTACTATGCTCCTTGAAAACATATCACTCTTTCAAAACTTGGAAATAACTACTAGAGAACAGGGGCTATCTTATTCATCTCTTTTTTTTCTCCAGCAGGCATCTAAGTACCCATTGTTTTTAATATCTTGGATACTTGTCCATTTTTTCTCAACTTATTTTTTTCTTTTTTTTATGAATAACTTTTGCATAGCCCCATGTCTCTTTTCTGCAACAAAACTTTGAGAGAGATATCAATAAGAACCTAGAGCATTTATTTGGTGGATAGAAAACCTAACAAGCATGTTTTTGGGTTCACTCCCAGTGTAGGAGTAGAACATTTTTGGGTGGATCTAGATGGAAGGCATGTTTTTATGCCTACCCCCAGTGTAGGAGTAGTGCATATGTGGGTGGTGTACGTGATCTTGATTTTAAGAGCATGACAAATCTATCATAAGGGTCTACAAAGCTTGACAAAACTCAATGGAAAAGCAAACAACATATATGTGGAAGTTTTTCTAGCCTAAATAACATGTATGGCTCTGGTAGGAATTAAAGCTTTGTCATACAGGAACTCATCATATAGCATTTTTATGTTTTTCAAAAGATAAATCTCTAGAACTTTAGTGTCACTTGGAACAAGATAAACAACAACTCAGACCTTCTCATATCATATCCATCAATTACCTAGACTTAGATCAAGCATTCGCTACCCACGAGTTTCAAGTTTAGAATAAATCTTTATATCAAATCAGTCGTATCCAAAACTCAGGAGAATTCAAGGCTAAAAACTAGGTACTTGAAAGGAATTACAATAGAGCAACTATTTATCATTTCCATTTAAGAGATTATTCTGAGTCCTCTTTATTTGCTAACAACTCTTCAAAACAAATAAAAGCAAACTAGACACATCTTTTATTTTGTTTTCAATTATTAGATCACACATTATTACTATGATTATATATATTATATAGATAACTTTTATTTTGTTTTTCACTCACCATTTTCTTAACTATTTAAAAGAAACTAAAACTAGAACAAAGGGAAAGCATACTTACCTGGATACACGGGAGTGCTTCTCCCCCAAGCTAGCTCTTTCTTTGAGGGTTTGGTGTTTTAAGTCCTTCGATCTGGACTTCTCCTTGTGAAGTTCATTGATCAAGTACCTTGATTTGCTCTGAAGATGAAGATTCTTGAGGTGGCGCCTGTAATGGTAATGTCACCTTTTTCTACCAAACCCGTCTTGGTGTTGAGTTTTGATTTTGGTTTAGCTGGTTCAGAACCTTCACTTGTAGAAATTGGGGAATCAATGAATGTTGGTATTTATTAATGTGTCACTTGTTTTTAGTAGCCACCTATTATAAACCTATATCCCTAATGATGATGCCAGAGATTCTTGTTGGTACTACATAGCATTACTACTAGAATAATACTAAGCAGTTCTTTATTAATGCAAGTGACTAGAAAGAATATATATATAAAAGAATGAAAAGGATCTGCAAACGCATAGATAATTATACCATTGTAATATTTTACCCGAGAGTATTATAGGTATCGTTATTTATATTTTTACCACAGGGAAGGTCTAGCATGGACATGTATTGATAACTTATACTATTGAAGGAGAAGTAAATCATAACCAATATTCTACTCATAACAGGGGTAAGTCATAGGATAAGATATATATATATATATATATGATAAGTATTGATCCATGATAATGATAAATTACTCAGAGTACTCCTTTCTAAGGCATTAGCATGGTCAGGTAGAATATTAGAGGAATAATTCCTAAGTCATTCTTAATTACAAGTCAAAGCATACATTGATTAGTGCAATTACACCTAGTAATCATTGCTAAGATCATCGTCCTATCTATACATAAGGGATATCACTAAGGAAGATTAAGAACAGAGCTTGCTCTTCCTTCATAACCAAACCCTACGTGCGCCTATATTCAGGGAGTGGACTACAAAGGACTCAACAGGAGTGTCACATCCGCAATCTACCACATGGCCTAGAATATAGGGTGTATCCATAGGTAAACAATGTATAAGCACCATGCTTACACAATGTCGACCACTCACCCATGGATCCTTAGAGTGAGCGCTATAATGACCTAACTACACTAAGCATATAATCAAAGTAGACGATGAACATTGTAATGAAGAATATAAATAAGATGAATACTAATAATGTCATAACATTTGTAGCTAGCATATAAAAGTAATGGAGATACAAAAGAGAGAGGGGTACAAAGATTATACCGAGCCACACTCTTGACACGTTCAGGAATCCAAGTGAAGCCTGCTTGCCTCCCTCTAGACCTAGCCTAACTAGCTATGCCCTAGAATATGGTGGAGCTCTGAGGATGATTAGGGTTTCTATCTTCTCATTTGATGACTAGATATATGCCTAGGGGTGGCAAGGGCTGGTATATATAACCCAGAGCATCCAACGTGAGCCCTTGGATCAAACCGACTTAAAAACGGCATAGATGCATCCTATGAGGTGGTGGGGAACCGACATAGCAATGAGGAGGCTGACAGGTGGGACCAAGGGCCGGGCAGCCTATAGGTGGGGCTGGGCGGCCCCACATGTCAATCCCTCACCCTCCGCTTTGGTGTGGAGTCCTCCTGAGTCTTCTGAAACCTTCTAGTGTCCGTTTCATGGTGGATAAGCATAATTAAATCTGACATGTAGGTCTGCCTTGACGGTTTTCTAGATAAACCCTACAGAAAATACATATTCACCAAAACTTATGGAATTTGTTAGTTTAAACCCCTAAACCTTCATTAGTTATTATATTTATGCCCTTATGCATGTTTAATTGACGGTTTATAATGGTTGTTAACTACTATCAACAACTCCCCCAAGCTTAACCTTTGCTAATGTTGACGGTAGTTAACAACCATTATAAACCATTAATTAAACATGTATAAGGGCATAAATGTAATCACCAATGAAGGTTTAGGGGTTTAAACTAATAAATTCCACGAGCTTTGGTGATTTCATGACTGCAGGAGGATTTATCCAGAAAATAGCTCCCGGGACCACTATCATACACTCGAAACAAGCAAACCAACATCAACAAGTGATTCTACCTATGACACCTATGAAAGTTGACTCAAGACGAAGCCCAAGCCTTGCCACCAAAAGGAGGAGCCCACCTGGCACCATAGTGGGCCAGCCGGCCTACTAGGGAGGTCGCTCAGCCCATGGGGGTGGCCCATCACCCTCCCCCACTACATACTCCTTCCTACGATCTACACCGTTGATTCTAAGGTGATTTTAGGTCGGTTCATCCAATGGTGGTCGGGAGGGTTGATGCGGATCGATGACGTGGCAATTCCTTGCCCCTACTCCTCCTAGAGTCCTTGCCCATTACTCCACCTCGATTCCTTAGCTGCTACTCTACCTCTAGCCTATATATACTAGCCCCTGCCCCTTCCCTCATTAGATCCTTAGAGATCCAGAGAGATCCTAAAACCCTAATTCATATTCTCCTTATGAGGATCAGAGCTAGCTATCAGGAGAAGATTAATCCTCTATAGGATCTAGTCTTTAGAAATAGAGAGATGGAGAGTGAGGGAAGAGTTTGGAGGAGATGCCGGCCTATCGGTGCTCTCTCTATGGCTTGTACCTTGGTGGAAGTCAACCTACGTCTAAGATTTCTCTGGTAATCAACTTCTAATTTAAGTAAGTAACATGTTTATATTGTTCTTCTGGTTTATGAGTCTCTTTTGAGTGCTTTAGTCTATTGGCCATAGGTTAAAGTATTATTCATAGTGTAAGTGTGGTGCTTAGACTCAGGTACATCGTGGATGCACCCTACATTCCGGATCAATGGTAGCTCATGAGGGTGACTCTTATAGCTTCGTTGAATCCTCTATAGTCCACCTCCCATTTGTAGGACTAGCTAGATTTTGTTATTATAGGAAACATACTCTATCTGTGTTTTCCTTAGTAATATCCCCAATCGAACAATAGAAGACATAGCTTATCGAGATTAGAACTACAAGACCTTAGCGATCTCATCTACACTCCTGACTTTCTTAAGTCTTGTTGCTACTCTAGGTTAAGTTGCTAACCTAATTCTACTATGCTCCTTGAAAACATCTCTATTTTGAAACTTAGAAACAACTTTGCAAAAGAGCAGGGGCTATCTTATTCATCTCTCTTTTTTTCTAGGCGGGCATCTAAGTACCCATTGTTTTAATAATTCGGACACTTGTCCATTTTTTCATCTCTCTCTCTCTTTATGAATAACTTTTGCATAGCCCCATGCTTCTTTTCTGCAACAAAACTTTTGAGAGATAGCAACAAGAACTTAGAGCATTTATTTGATGGAAATCCTATAGGGCATATTTTTGGTGTTTACTCCTAGTGTAGGAGTAAAACATTTTTGGGTGGATCTAGATGGCAGGCATGTTGTTGCGCCTACTCCCAGTGTAGGAGTAGTGCATTTTTGGGTGGTGTGTACGTGATCTTGATTTTAAGAGCATGACAAACCTCTCATAAGGGTCAACAAAGCTTGACTAAACTCAATGCAAAACAAGCAACATATAAGTGGAAGTTTTCCTAATCTAAATATCATATATGGCTCTGGTAGGAATTCAAGCTTTGTTATACATGAGCTCATCATGTAGGATTTTTATGTTTTTAAAAAGACAAATCTCTAGAACTTTAGTATCACTAGGAACAAGATAAATAGCAGCTCAAACCTTCTCATATCATATCTATCAATTACCTAGACTTAGATCAAGCATATGCTACCCATGAGTTTCAAGTTCAGAGTAAATTCTTATATCAAAACAGTCTTATCCAAAACTCAGGAGAATTCAAGGCTGAAAACTAGGTAATTGAAAGGAATTATGCCAGAGCAACTATTCATCATTTTCATTGCAAGAGATTATCCTCAGAGTCCTTTTATTTAGCTCTTACAAATAGAAAACTAGACACACACTTTTATTTGTTTTCACAATTTAAGATCACACCTTACTATATATATAACTAGCTAAGATAAATTTTTATTTCGCTTTTAGTTTGTTATGCATCCTTTTATGTCTTTAGCAAATATGAAGCAAACTTAAAAATAGTAAAACCAAAAGGAAAAAGAAATACTTAGCTAGATACATGGGGGATGCTCCTCCCCCAAGCTGAATGTTGTTGTGGTCCTTCTTATCCGTCTAGAAGTAGGGTTCCTTGTGCGGCGAGTGTAGCAGCGGTTTAGGAAAAATGTACATCAGATGGATGACTTTACTCTTGATCAACTTGCAAAATACTCTAGCAAGAACACAAAAACTCATGGCACAGATTAGGATAAAGGGTTAGCGGTCAGCCATTCAGAGATTTGTTGTCCTTAGGGGTTTAGACAGATTTCCTAATTGGCAAAGTTCTAGCAGGATGTCTATTTAATATTTTTGGATTTTCTTATTTATATAATGTAGAAAGAAAATATCCATGCATGCTATATATATTTTTTATGCCACAATAGTTAATATTCCCTTGGGCTTTTATACACCAAGAAAAATTTTCACATGGGGCTTCAGGTTTTATGATGCAATGATATAATAATGAAACTTTTTATTTTTCTTTTCTAAATGCAATGCTAATGCTGAAAAGTAAATATGCTAAAGTAGAAAGTAATTCATGCAATACTAAAAAGTAAATTTGAATAACTACCGATGTTACCTCACGGCGAGGGTTTGGATTTTTAAGCCCTCCGGACAGGACTCTTTTGTTGTTCATTCCTTGGGTGCATCAGTCAGTCCCGGAGATGGAGACCCTAATGATTGCTCCTCTTGTGACTCTGGTAATATCTTTCCATACCTGCTTGGTTTGTGGGCTTGACCTTGGTGGAATAGGTTCATCTTTCATAGGTTCTTCAGGTTCTTTATCTTCCTCCCATTCATTCTTTGGGAATTGATTCTTTTAGTTTCGGGATGATCGACGTCTCCTCCTGGAGCGGGACTTCTTTGGCTACTCATAAGTGGTATAACTTTTGAAATAACAACATACCTTTTCTCTAGGGAATTGGAAGTGGACTTGTCCAGATCTGACGTAGATGATTGTGTTGGTGGTGTTGAGGAATGGACTTTTAAGGATGATGGGTGTATCATCTTCTTCTTCACCCATATCTAGAACCATGAAGTCGATAGGGGCATAGTCATCATGTATTCTTACCATGACATCTTTTGCTATTCCCTCTAGAAATCAGATTGATTGGTCTGCCATTTGCAATTGCATATATATAGGGAACAAAAGTTTATCACCAAATAAGTATTCATATGTTACCATGGACATTATGATAACTCCTGATCCAATCTCACAGAAGGTCTTGTGGAATATTCTTTGTCCAATGGTACACTCGATCATGGGTATGCCTGGATCATCCTTCTTAGCAACAAATGGTGAAGCGAGGAGGTGGCCGTAATCAGATCAGGGTGTGTTGATCATGTTAACTGATTCTTCTTGTGACTGCCTGGCTTTGTTCTTCCTCCTTCTCCTATTGTTCTTTTTCTTGGTCACTATTGTCTCTTTGGGTAGGTATGGTGTTTGTGGATATCTGGGAGATCACAGGATGCGGTTCTTGAAAGAAAACTTCTCCTTTCTATCCTTAATTATGAAGCAGATCTTGGCACTATCCACGTAGATGATGGCTTTAATGGTGCTTAGGAAAGGTCGGCCCAAAATAATGGGTGCCCTTATATCTCCACCAATTTCCAAAACCACAAAGTCTATGGGAACATATGATTGTCCCACTCGAATAATGGCATCTTCAAGAACTCCCTTGGGATAGCAGAGTGACTGATTTGCAAGCTACAAATGCATATTCTATACAACAAGGTATCTCCATTGATTTTATCATAAATTACCTTAGGCATGATGTTGACACTAGCTCTGAAGTCACAGATAGCTTCTTGGAAAACATGAGGTCCAATGGCGATGGGGATGATAGGTCTTCCTGGATCGCTCTTCTTTTCTAGCAAGGTATAATCTATCCACCTTCCCATCGATGGCTCCGTGTAGTAGTAAGCTGCATTATGAATATCGACAAGATTTGTAGTTTCTAGATCTTTCGATTACCCTGGAATCTTACCTTTGTCGGATGGAGGAACAGCTCAGACAAAGATAAGATTCTAGGGTAACTGAAAGATCTAGAAACTGCAAATCTTGTCGATATTCACAATGCAGCTTACTACTACATGAAGCCATCGACGGGAAGGTGGATAGATTATACCTTGCCTGAAAAGAAGAACGATCCAGAAAGACCTATCATCCCCATCGCCATTGGACCTCACATTTTTCAAGAAGCTATATGTGACTTCGGAGCAAGTGTCAACATCATGCCTAAGGTAATTTATGATCAAATTAATGGAGATACTTTGTTGTACACAAACATACATTTGTAGCTTGTAGATTAGTCACTCTGTTACCCCAAGGGAGTTCTTGAAGACACCATTATTCAAGTGGGCCAATCATATGTTCCTGTAGACTTTGTGGTGTTAGAAACAAGTGGAGATATAAGGGCACCCATTATTTTGGGCCGACCTTTCCTAAGCACCGCTAAAGCCATCATCTACTCTAATAGTGCTAAGATCTGTTTCACAATTAAGGACAGAAAGGAGAAGTTTTCGTTCAAGAATCATATCTTGCGATCTCCTAGACATCCATAGATGTAGTACCTACCCAAAGAGACAACAATGACCAAGAGGACGAACAACAGGAGAAGGAGAAAGAACAAAGCTAGGCAACCACAAGAAGAATCAGTTAACATGATCAATACACTTCGATCAGAGTACGATCACCTCCTTGCTTCACTATTCCTTGTTAAGAAGGATGATCCTGGTGTACCAATGATCGAGTATACCATTGGACAAAGAATCTTCCACAAGACCTTCTATGACATTGGATCGGGTGTCAACATAATGTCCAAGGTAATGTATAAATATTTATTTGGTGATGAACCTTTGTTTCCTACATATATGCAATTGTAGATGGCAGACCAATCAATCTGATTTCTGGAGGGAATAGCAAAAGATGTCATGGTAAGAATACATAATCAGTTTGCCCCTACCGACTTCATGGTTCTAGACATGGGTCAAGAAGAAGATGATACACCCATCATTCTGGGAAGACCGTTCCTCAATACTACCAATGCAATCATCTACATCGGATCTGGACAAGTCTCCTTCCAATTCCCTAGAGAAAAGGTACGCTGTTATTTCAATAGTTATACCACTTATTAGCAGCCAAAGAAGTTCCACTCTAGGAGGAGACGTCGATCATCCTAGCACCGAAAGAATCAATCTTTAAAGATTGGATGGGAAGAAGATGAGGAACCTGAAGAACCCATGAAAGATGAACCTAC
Source organism: Miscanthus floridulus (assembly GCF_019320115.1). Taxonomy (NCBI): domain Eukaryota; kingdom Viridiplantae; phylum Streptophyta; class Magnoliopsida; order Poales; family Poaceae; genus Miscanthus; species Miscanthus floridulus. The sequence continues at coordinate 49,156,199 of NC_089589.1, forward strand.
TCCACCTAAGACTAGTCCACAAACCAAGCAAGTATGAAATAAAAAGGTGACATCATCTATGTCAACAACACAAGAGGTGCAACCATCAAGGTCTCTATCTCCGAGACCAGATGAAGCACCTGAAGAATAAATGACTCTTCTCTAGTAAAGTCATGTCCGGAGGACTTAAAAATCTGAACCCTACCCGTGAGGTAACATCGGTAGTTATCCATATTTACTCTTTAGTATTGCATGAATTATTCTTCACTTTTAGCATATTTACTTTTCTGCATTAACATTGCATTTAGAAAAGAAAGATAAAAATTTTCATTACTGTATTACATTATTGCATCATAAAACCTAAAGCCCCATGTGAAGTATTTTCTCGATGTGTAAAAGCCCATGGGAATATTCACTGTGGTGGCATAAAAAATATATCATGCATGCATATTTTCTTTCTACAAATAAGAAAATCCAAAAAAATTAAACAGATGTCCTGCTAGAACTTTTCCAATTAGGAAATCTATCTAAACCCCCAAGGATAGCAAATCTCTGAATGGCTGACCGCTAACCCCTTATCCTAATCTGTGATACAAGTTTTGGTGTTCTTGTTGGAGTATATTGCAGGATGATCAAGAGTAAGGCCATCCATCCAAAGTACATTTTCCCAAACCGCTGCTACATTTGTTGTGTAAGGAACCCTACCTCTGGACAGATGAAGAAGACTTTTTTGAAGATCATGACAACATCTAGCTTGGGGGAGGAGCATCCCCCATGTATCTAGCTAAGTATTTCTTTTCCTTTTTGGTTTTACTATTTTTAAGTTTGCTATATAGTTGCTAAAAATAATAATGAAATAAAAAGATGCATAACAAACTAAAGCAAAATAAAAATTTATCTTAGTTAAGTTATATATAATATTAAGGTGTGATCTTAAATTATGAAAACAAATAAAAGTGTGTGTGTTTTCTATTTTTAAGAGCTAAATAAAATGGACTCTAGGATAATCTCTTGCAATGGAAATGATGAATAGTTGCTCTGTCGTAATTCCTTTTAAGAACCTAGTTTTCAGCCTTGAATTCTCCTGAGTTTTGGATATGACTGTTTTGGCATAAGAATTTACTCTAAACTTGAAACTCGTGGGTAACATATGCTTGATCTAAGTCTAGGTAACTGATGGGTATGATATGAGAAGGTTTGAGTTGTTGTTTATCTTGTTCCAAGTGATACTAAAGTTCTAGAGATTTATCTTTTGAAAAACATAAAAATCCTACATGATGAGCTCCTATATGACAAAGCTTAAATTCCTACTAGAGCCATATATAATATTTAGATTAGGAAAACTTCCACATATATGTTGCTTGCATTACATTGAGTTTAGTCAAGCTTTGTTGACCCTTATGAGAGTTTTGTCATACTCTTAAAATCAAGATCATGTACACACCACCCAAATATGCATTACTCCTATACTGGGGGTAGGCGCAAAAACATGCCATTCGATCTAGATCCACCCAAAAATGTTTTACTCCTACACTGAGAGAAAACACTAAAAATATACCCTATAGTATTTCCACCAAATAAATGCTCAAAGTTCTTGTTCCTATCTCTCAAAAGTTTTATTGTAGAAAAGAGACATGGGGCTATGCAAAAGTTATTCATAAAAAAAGTGATAAGAAAAAAAGGACAAGTGTATGAGATATTTAAAACAATTGGTACTGAGATGCCCACCTGAAAAAAAGGTGAGATGAATAAGATAGCCCCTGCTCTCCTGCAAAGTTGTTTCCATGTTTCAAAACACTGATATGTTTTCAAGGAGCATAGTAGAATTAGGTTAGCCACCATATATATCCACCACGTACATCCACACACATGACATCTTGATTTGATTATATGACTCAACTCTCTTTGGATCCGATGTTTGACTTTACAATATATGTATTGCAAGTATGCTCTTTTATGCTTTCTCCATTCCTATGAACTCCACATAAGTCTTACTTGTAGGAAGAGAAAGGCATAGCACCAATATTGCCTTGGTGAGGATCCACAAATGCCACATATATTAAGAGACTTGAGAGTGTCATACAATGGAAGCTCTTAGTTTTATTTTGAAAATTTATAAAAACTCTAGAATAATGGTTGAGCAGAGAACTTGAGACATAGTGCTTGACTTGATCATTCTGTCTTTCAATTGCTCAAGACCCAAGTGATGGCTGAGAAGCCGCATGGTTGAAGGTAATATGGGTAAGTTTGAAAGCCGGATCGGTTTATTCTAATCCAGAGGAGAATTCTTGTTTGAACGCATGTGTACTTTTGGGGAGTTGCTTTGATCCTTAAACTTCTGATCCATTTGCTAAGTTTAGCTCTGCTAAGGGACTAGCAAAGGTTAAGCTTGGGGGAGTTGTTGACGGTAGTTAACAACCATTATAAATCATCAATTAAACATACATAAGGGCATAAATATAATCACCAACGAAGGTTTAGGGTTTTAAACTAACAAATTCCATGAGTTTTGGTGAATCTGTATATTCTGCAGGGTTTATCCAGAAAATCATCAAGGTGGACCTACATGTTAGATTTAATTGCGCTTATCCACCGCGAAACATACACCAGAAGGTTCTAGAGGACTCCACACCAAAGCGGGGGATGAGTGGCTAACATGTGGGCTGGCCAGCCCACCTACAGGCCGCTCATCCCCTAGGCCCACCTATTAGCCTTTGTGTTGTTATGTCGGTTCCCCACCACCTCCTAGGATGCATCTACGCCGTTGCTTAAGTCGGTTTGATCCAAGGGCGCACATTGGAAGCTTAGGGCTATATATACCAGCCCCTGCCACCCCCATGCATTGATAAGTCATCAACTCATTTGAGAAGATAGAAACCCTAATCATCCTCAGAGCTCCACCATATTCTAGGGCATAGCTAGTTAGGCTAGGTCTAGAGGGAGGCAAGCAGGACTTCGCTTGGATTCCCGATCATGTTAAGTGCGTGGTTTGGTATAAACTTTGTACCCCTCTCTCTTTTGTTTCTCAATTATTTTTATATGCTAGTTACAATTGTTATGACAATATTGGTATTCATCTTCTTTATTATAATGTTCAACGTCTACTTTGATTATATACTTAGTATAGTTAGTTTGTCATTATGTTTACGCATAAGTTCGTATAGCGCTCACTCTAAAGTACACGGGATGGGTGGTCGACATTGTGTAAGCGTGGTGCTTATACGTTGTTTACATGCGGATACATCCTATATTCTGGGTCATGTGGTAGATCATGGATGTGACACTCTCGTTGAATCCTTTGTAGTACACTCCCCGAATATAGGTGCACATAGGGTCTGATTAAGAAGGTAGAGCAAGCTTTGTTCTTAATCTTCCTTAGTAATATCCCTTATGTGTAGATATGACGATGATGTTAGCAATGATTACTAGGTGTAATTATACTAATCAAATATGTGCTTTGACTTGTAATTAAGAATGACTTAGGAATTATTCCTCTAATATTCTACCTAACCATGCTAATGCCATAGAAAGGAGTACTCTAAGTGATTTATCATTATCATTACATATCATATATATCTTATCTTATGACTTATCCCTATTGTGAGTAGAATATTGGTTATAGTTTACTTCTCCTTCAATAGTATAAGTTATCAATACACGTCCATGCTAGACCTTCCCTATGGTAAAAATATAAATAACGATACCTGGAATACTTTTAGGTAAAGTGCTACAATGGTATATTATCTATGCCCTTGCAGATCCTTTTCATTCATATATTCATTTATTCTTCCTAGTCACATGCATTAATAAAGAACTACTTAGTATTATTCTAGTAGTAATGTTGTGTAGTACCAACAAGTATCTCTGATATCATCACTAGGGATGACAACCTAGTAAAGTTAGGAGATATAGGTTTATAATAGGTGGCTATGTACTAAAAACAAGTGACATGTTAATAAACACCAACAAGGACCCTTTACTAGAGTATTCGTCACAAGGACGAACGACGAACCCACAAGTAAATAATGAACAAGACTAACTTAAAGTAGAACTCACCACCAAATATAAACACAAACCTTATACTGCAAGTAGTATTCGGATCGTAGAGGTAGAAATGGAGAGGAGCCGATGATTCCCATCATTCCATCCACTAAGTGTACAAGGGGCCCCAAGTACACAAGTGGAGGTAACCGACAACTCCGGTACTTCCCCACTTCTTACTCACTCACTCCCTACACTAAACTAGCTAGAGAGCTAAGATATGAATGGAGCTCTTCTCTTCTTGTCAAATTATAACTCTTGTGTTGAGGTGTGGAAGCCCAAAATGGTGTGTGTTGTAGAGGGGGGTTGCCCCTCTATTTATACACAAAGGAGAGGTGGTGTTGTGGCTATTTCTGGCGTGAAGCCCATGCACCACTACCTTCTGCATGGAGGCATGCAACCACCACATGAAGGAGAGGACGAGCGCCGCCGGATGGGGGGCGGCCGGCCCTTGACTAGCTCCCATCACCACCACCTTTGCATGGTGGGTCGGTGAGTGCTCCTGTGCCACTCCTTAGGTGGTATTCTGCGCAGATAACTTAAATTGATGGACCTTTCTATTTATTCTTTGCGCAATTCAGCGTCGGAAAGCGCCTTTTGGTGTATTCTGCCATGTATTTGTGTATATGTCCTGCAAAAACAATGTAACACCCTAAAATTTGCTCCTTTTGAAATAGATGAAAAATGATTTAATTTTGCCTTTTTGTGCTCATGAAAATATAGCAAAATAAAATTTTTCATTAAATTAAAATTTATTATAGGGTGTAGAAACATTATTGTGCATACATTCTGGTGCATTTGATTTATTGTGATGAGTGGTTTTGATCTCAAACTCAAAACGATTCAAATTGCTTTTAAAATGGTTTTGAAATAAAAGAAAAGAAAAGAGAAAGAGAAACCTCTCCCTTCTCAGTTTTGGCCGAAGGCCCAAACCCTCTCTCTCTTTCGGCCTAGCAACAAAGCCAGCACGGCCTTCCCACTCTCCCGTTTCACCTCTTTCCTTGGCGCCACAAGCCCATCCGACCATTTCTCTCGTGGGTCCAGCAACCATAGTGGAGCAGGACCATTCTCACTCCTCCCTCCACTCCCCCGCACAAGCCCAACGCGGCCCAGTCGCTCGGCCCAGCCAAGAAGGCCACCGAGCCACACTCCCCTTCCTCTCTGTCTGGCTGATGATTGGCCCGTGCCTTTGTTTCACCGACATGTGGGCCCTGTTGTCAGCCGCATCTTCCTCCTCACGTAGTCAAGTCAGACTCTCCCTCTGTCTCTCCGTTGAAAATCACGGAAGCCGATCCCGATTATCATGGGATTCTCTATGTGTGCCGCAAGCTGAGCCACCCCTATAAGAAGGAGAGGACCCCGATGCACCTTTGTTTCCCATCTACGTGCCGCCCCAGAGCCCTAGCTATTGCCGCCGTGCTGCTTCGGTGAGCCGCCTGCCTTGTTTCAGACGCAGGTAAGGAAGCCGCCGGTACCTTCTATGCTCCCCCTCTCGCTCCTTTTTGCCTAAAGAACCTCGCTGTAGCATCGCCAGAGTTCTGAGTGTCACACCCAAAATTTTCAATTTTGGGTTATGCATAGAAAACACTAAATAAAATAAATTATTTTAATATTTGGATAAAATTTACCAAGTTTAGTTTGAGCTAGCACAAATTTTGTTATAGGAAAAATGTGAATTTTCAAAGTTTTCTAATTTTGACGGGCTTTTGGATGATGTGATGTTTGCTTGTTGCTTCTTTGTGTGTTGAAGTGAGCAAGGTCTTTAAAATGCGTTAGTAGGTCAATTTTTCTTCTCCGGCACATCTTTATCTTTGTGTAGCATCAAATTCTTTGTTTCTCGGCTCAAGTTTTTGTTGGGAGCTTTCTAAAATCTTTTCTTTATAACGCAAATTACTCCTTTCAATTCTTCGTCCGTGAATCAATCTCTACAAACTTCTCGGGAATTTTTCTAGCTTTTTCTTTAACTCGTTCCTACTTGTCTATGAGCATAATTTAATTTTTAGATGCTCCAAATTATCTTATCATGTACTCTAAATACTTTATTTGGGTTACTCATGTTCCATAATGTCTATGGGAATTCTTCCTGAATTTTCAGAGCTTTCAGAGTATGTTTCGTGGCTTAAATAATAATTCTAGACTTTTCTAAAATTATTTTATCCATGAAATTAATTAATTCAAAAAATAATAAATCTCTCATTTTTTCCAATGCTCAAAGCCCATGTGCAATAATCCTAATAAATCCTAAAGGCATATGTCTTTATTTACTAATGGGTTTTAATGTTTATTTAGGCCCATTAGTGTAGGTGGACGGTGCAACGTTAATTAGTACCATATCGCTAGTTGACGTGGATGTGAGAAGTTTTTCTCCCTATATATATGTACCAACCCCTGAGGCAAAGCACACCAATACTACTGATAATGGGAGCCCATAGTTTGGAAAATCTCTCGCGTAGTAAATTAGATTTTTCTCCTCCTCTCGTCGTCGCTGTCACCGCCGCGCTGCCCAGCCCGACCATACTCTCCTCGGCAACAAGTAAGGCCGCCTGCCATGTTCCTGCCGATCTCCAACGTGGCTCATCCGATCGAGTCTTTCTTCCCAGCAATCTGCTATTTGCTGATCAACAATCACCCGGTGCCGCGCCGCCCGTACGTGCTGGCACTGGCGACATCCATCGTTAGAGGATTTTAGCCAGGCTACGCGACCTTGCCTTTGTCCTTCAACGTGGGTGAGCGCATCCATAGGAACCCTCTCTATCTTATTCCCTGTCGCATGAACCCAGATTTTTGCATGAAACTTCTGTTTGTTTCGCTGCAGACGTATTGCCAGTGGATATATGTTCTGTCCATGGGGCCAGCAACCTTCCTGCTCCACCGCCCCATGAGCCCCAGCAACATAGCTGCCGTCCAACCCCCTGCTCCAGCAGCAGTGTCCATCAGCCACGAAGTTCAGCCAGCAAAGACTCTGCGTTCTTTTCTTCTTCACGCTTGTAAGATCGATCAAATCCACAGGTGCCACGTCTGATCAGCATAGAACTCCAACCAAAATCACCGTTGCATGTGAGTTTCTATCACTTTGCATTTTAGGTCCCTCTTTCTTTATAATCCATTCATTGTTCTTCGTGTCTTTTGGAGCTTACAATCTGACATGCATCTGTTAGCTTATGAAGCCACCATATCAGTATAAGTATATATCATATCTAGTCTATGGTTTAAGTAGTTAAATCTTATACCACTGTTTCATAGTGTATTATCCGTTTTAATTCTTTTCTTTTGGGTTAGCTTTGTGCGGACATAACCTACATCTAAGAATCGACGTTCGTCATGTCATATGTTTATAACGTTTGTAAATAATTTAAATATTGAATTGTTTAATGTTAATGCAAACTAGTTTTTTTAATGTAAAAAAAGAACATAGGACAATATCGATCTTTCATGATTAATTGCTAACAAAAATATGTTTCTAAATTATAAGTTGCTTAGTTCAAACACGTTTCATATGTGATAATATTTATTAGATATAATATGATTAGCTTCAACTCGGGTTTTTTTATTAAAATATGATTTGTCTAATCTAAAAATAATTACTTTTCTCATGATTTAGTTTAACTAAAATAAATCAAGCTTGTAGTCTCTTTTCTTTTATAATATAAAACTCCCAGTAGTTGAATCTTTTTAACGATAGTTTCGTTATTGGTGTTACTTGTAATCTCATGACCGTAGCAACTAGCTTTCTTTTATTATGTTGTTTTCTCTCGTGTGGTGTACTGCTCTTAGTTGTCTCTATTTGTTTGCCGGTATGTTTGTTGGTGTGCAACGATTTATGAGTGGAAGAGCTGTCCGTAAGCGCCGGAGACCAAAAGGACAGAAGATCGAAGGTTCTACGAGGAGATGACCATTAGTTGTAAAGAAAGTAAAAGGCAAGTATAGCATGAGATCATCCTTGTTTCCCTATTCACTTTAATACATTAAATTCATGTTGCATGTGTCACCTTGATAGGGATTCCCTAGAATTGAACTTATACCTTGTCACCTATGGGATATGCATTGGGTAGCTTTGCTAGTGCTCAATTAAACCATGATCTTATAGCTTGACTAATGGTATATGCAATAAACATTAAAATATGATTTTTTAGCAACTTAGAAACAGGGGGCTAGAGTGTTTAGCTATTTTCTAAATGCTTCAGATTCCTCTCCCTAAGGACTTATCTGTAAGTGATCATCCGGGACTTACAGTACAGCTATGAGGGCTACATGGCTCTGGCTTTAGCTCAGTATGAGGACATTTTCTAGCTTGTTAGAGGTTACCTTTTATGGCGCAAGACGGATGTGTTCCAGGTTGGATATAGTGCGGCCTCTATCCGTCTGTGAATAGGTTGCGCGTCATTGTGCCTGTCGGAAGGGGAGCCCTACATTCACAGGCCACAGAAACCTAGCGGCCCTAACTTGTTAGACGAACCTTTGACAGGCTTCATAATGAACCCTGTCGACCTTCCTTAGTAGTGGGTCAAGAGGTTAGCTGCCTCGGGCGAAAGGGTAAATCATGACTCACAGTGAAAGTGTACAACCTCTGTAGAGTGTAAAACTGGTATATCAGCCGTGCTCACGGTCACGAGCGGCCTTGGAACATTTACAGAATAGATGAACACTAAGAATGATCTGTTTATGCTATTCATTATTCATGTTTTCATTGATCATGTGTTTTGCTTTGGGAATTGAAACAACTTGATGCTACTCTTATGTTAAAATTGTGACAACTAAAAGCTGAACGTTGTTAAACCTGTGTCAAGCCTTTTGAGCCACATAAACCCCATGTTATATTTGTTGAGTATGACATGTCCTCACCCTTGCTATTTCCCCACACCCCCAGACTCTAGTAAAAGTTACTCAGAAGATTGGTGAAGACAACGAAGGAGTTCTCAGGATACTATCAGAAGTGTTTGGCATATGTAGCCCCAGTCAGCCATCCCTGTGAAGTTGGAGCCTGAAGAAAACATGAGTAATTGTTCTGCTATACTCTGATGTAAGTGTTAATTATAAGTATGTTTCCTCTATATAACATTGTTTCTGATATCCTCTATTATGTTGTTGTATATGTGGACTTCTTGGGCACACATATGGCAAGCCTGGTTTTGTTCTTAAAACCGGGTGTGACACTGAGCCACCAAATTGAGTTCGAGCTTGCCTCTATGCCGTCGCAGCCGCCCTAGGTCCCCACTTTGGGTTCGCTGTGCTCCGCTCTTGCTCCCGTGCTTTTTTTTGACCGATGATGTTCGGAACATCAAAAACAATGAACTCCGGTGAGGTCGGGCCGTTTCCGGCCATGGCGCCACCGCCCAGCTCACTGTTGGCAATGCCTTCCCCTCCCTCTTCTAATCTAGACCATCCGGATTAGATCCAATGGATTAGATCTCATCATACCCTTTTGCTGGTTGTTTTGCAAAAGAGCCCCTCGCTTTTCCAGTAATCTAACCCACAGTCCATAACGTATACTTCAAAATACATTTTCTCTTTCTGAAAGCATAGTTTCCCTCTGTTAGATTCAAAATATATTTTCTTTATTTATAGTTTTGCCACTAGACTTATTTAAGCTATAACTTCTTTGTTTAACTCCGTTTTGATCCGTTCAAGTTATGTTAGATTCGTAATTGCGTAATCTACATGTTCATACTACTGTTAAACATGTTTTCAACTTTTTGAAATTTGAGGTTAGTTTTAATCTATTATTTTACTAAAGGAAATCTTGTTTAATTCATAACTTCTTTGTTATAGCTCTAATCTTCACGTCTGTGTGTTCATAGCGAGACATAGATTCATTTTATAAACTTTTCATCTTGATTCTATGCTGTTGGTGTACTATTCTAATCGATAGCCTTTGTTGCTATGCATGATTGCTTCTAGATGCTTGTATGTTGTTGTGTTGATCGAGTATAGATGGTGAGCAATTCGTGGGTGATCAAGAGTACTACTTTGACAAGCAGGATCAGCAGGAACACTTTGATCAAGGCAAGTATAGCATGGGATCATCCTTGTTTCCTATTCACCTTAATATAATCAATCCATATTTGCATGTGTCGCCTTGATATGGATTTCCTAGAATTGTACTTATGTCTTGACTCCTATGGGATATGCATTGGGTAGCCTTTGCTAGTGCTCAACTAAACCATGATCTTATAACTTGACTAATGGTATATGCAATAAACATTAGAACATGACTTTTTAGCAACTTGAAAAAGGGGGCTATAGTATTTAGCTACTTTCTAAATGCTTCAAATTTCTCTCCCTAAGGACTTATCTGTAAGTGATCATCAGAGACTTATAGTACAACTATGAGGGCCATATGGATCTGGCTTTAGCTTAGTACAAGGACCTTTTCTAGCTTGTTAGTGGTTACCTTTATGGTACAAGAGGGGCTTGATGAATCGGGTATAGTGCGGCCTCTGTCTTTATGTGTATAGCCTACGCGGAATGTGCCATTTAGAAGGGGAGCTCTACATCTGTTTGCCAATTAGAAACCTAGCGGACCTAACTTGTTAGATGAACCTTTGAAAGGCTTCATAGTGTACCCTACCTGCTCACACTAGAAGTGTTTTGGGAGTTATAAACCCAGGCATATGGGTAATCATGACTCACAGTGAAAGTGTACAACCTCTGCAGAGTGTAAAACTGGTATATCAGCCGTGCTCATGGTCATGAGCGTCCTTAGAACTCTTACAGAATAGATGATCATTAACGGTTAATTGTTTATGTTATTCATTATTCGTGTTTACCTGATCATGTGTTTATGTGGGCTTGTGAATAAACTTGTTGTTACTCAATTGCTAAAATCATAACTCACTAAATGCTAATCACAGTAACCAGTGTCATCCTTTTTGAGCCTCATGAACCCCATGTTATATTGTTGAGTATGACATGTACTTATGCTTGCTTTACTTTTTAATTCTTTGGAAAATTTTTGGATGGGTACCAGATTGCTAGTCTAGAGGAGTTAGGCTTGTGATGAGCCAGTCAGTTGTCCCTGTGGAGTTGGAGTCTACACCTGAAGATCGGAGTTGTCTTGCCACTATTTATTGTCTAAGGTTATATCCTTTATACTAAGTATGTTATATATTAAGCATTATCTTTTGATTTTACCCTTATTCATAGCTATATGTGAGATTTGACTTCTTGGGCTCACATATAGTGCGTATCTGGTTTTGTTCTTAAAACCGATGCTACAAACAATAATCTTCCAAATACATGTGGAACTAGGTCAGTGGTAAATGCATATGTGTTTAAGTTTGCTAATTTCTCTCCTTTTTATGTCTTAATTGGTGGTCAGATTTGGTCGTTAAGGACCGCCAACAAACTCCCCCACACTTAGTCCTTTGCTCGTCCTCGAGCAAAGTTTAGAGATAAAAGTAATCAAGAGCCTAACATCCTAAGATATATGCCTAACATAAAATTTATTCCAACACTTTCTTTATACCAGTTGGATACATGGCGTTAGCTAACATGTTTCCTTGGGTTATTGAAAAGTGGAATAGTCCTTGAAACAAAGTCATCTCCCCAATTTCACATCTTAGCAACTTGGAGTTTTGGAGGGTTTTTTCAAGAAAAAGCTTAGTTCACTTTATACTCCTCAAATGGCACTCTCAAATCAGTCAATGGTGTATAAATCCTTACCAAGGCACAGCAATGTTTTGCCTTCTCTTACTTCTAAAAAGGTTTATGTGTTGCTTTAAGTAGGGATAAACAATATAACATACTTATATTGCATGTTGTAAAGTCAAATCGGGGATCCAAGGAGAGAAGTGTCATACTCTTAGATCAAGATGTGCATGTGTGTGGAAAAATGGTAAACTAAAACTATACTCCTTTTGTAGATATGATCTCTCTCTATAACTTATTATTTTGAAACATGGCTATCTTTCTTCCTTCCCCATTTTTCAATACATGAGCCTTCAAGTTCTTATCATTTTTTCTATTTGAACATTGGACCTTCATGTGTCCAATTTTTTTTACTTGGACCTTCATGTGTCCACATATTTTTTTTATCATAAACTTTTTGCATAGCCCATGTCTCTTTTTCTAAACCATATATTTAGAGAGAGATCACTATCTTTTAGAATATGGAGTATTTACCTAACAAGCGTTTTTTATCTACTTCTAGTGTAGGAGTAGAGTTTTTGGTGGGTCTAAATGGAAGCATGTTTTTGCACACTCCCAGTGTAAGAGCAGCATATATATGTGGGTGTACGTGATCTTGATCTTGGGAGCATGATAAATCTCTCAACAAGGGTCAACAAGACTCAACCAAACTCAATACAATAATAAGTATCGTATGTGGAAGGCTTGAAACTTGCAAGATGTTATATTTGGCTTTGGTAGGAATTGCTCATCAATTGAGGAGTATGTGATACTATGGTTTTATAACAATTTTTATCACAATAAATTCTCCAAGTACCTTGAATAGAAATGGTAGGATTTCTAAGTCAGAACTATATCACACCTCACAACAACTTAGTCAACATGATTGTCCTATTAGAATATTTTCCCACAAGCATAAGTGTATGTATATGGAACAAACTTTATGCAAGCTTCTGTCTTAAACATGTTATGAACATGTCACTTTTCAAGATTTTAAGTGTGGTGAATAGGGGCATTGTTCATCAGGCGACGATATTAGGGATAAATTGATTTTAATTTTAGTGATCAAGATTTATGTTTGTTTAAACTCAAAGTTAGAGAGAGTTGAGGGTTGTGTTGCACAAACCATCATTGAAGATAAAGGAGCTATGAGAAGTCACAGATGGGTTGGCTAAACCAGAGGTCTAGCCAATCCTCTCTAGGCCCATCTGTTCTATCCTTCTGCACGTTGGATCATTTGATGTTGTGCAACATGTTGGGGGATCTCGAATATGTGTTAGTTATGCTTGAGAGATCTCCCCCACACTTATTGTTGTACCTGATTTTTATTTAACAAAGAAAAATAAAAAGAAACAGGCAAGAGCTCTACCAGTTGAAACACTAGGGAGCCTTAATTTTACTATTATTATTACTTTTATTTTTATTATTTATTATTACTGTTATTATTTTTTCCATTTTGTGGGTTCACCCAACTTTCTATCATTTAGCATAAACAAGGCTAAGGTAAAGTTTGAAAAATAAACATAGCCTTGATTCATCTCCATAATAGATTACTTCCATTGTTTATGAAAGTAATACTTAATGTTCATTAATTAAATTTCAACACCATGTCAAATTTTGATTAAGGAATGCTATTTTAACCTAAGCACCATGCTTAATTAAAAACCTATAGATGTACCTTTAGAATACACCCAAACCAGAGCATATGTCATGAACAAAGTAAGCATGAATTGGTATAAGCAAGTTTATATTTTCATGGAGATAAACATGAGTAAAATGTGTTGGTGAACATTTTATTTATCTTTGCATACCTAATTTCTTACCAGCAGCACTTATAGATGGAAGCTTTGAAGCTACTGCAGGGGCGGCTATATATGGTCCATCTTAGGTTATCACCAAGGTTAGGTCACACACAATTAGTGTGTATGGACCATGGGCTTTAGTGATAGCAAATGTCTAGAAGAGGAGAATGTTCCTTCTTTCTCTTTTTCTCTTTTCTCTGTCTATTTTTTATCATTCATTTTTTTATAATAGATTTTTTTATTCTGAGAGTTTTACTTTGAAGTAAGAATTCAAAATTTTAATCTAGAAATATTTATTTTGAATTTTAAAGATAACTACCGATTTACCTTCGGCAAGGGCTCACCGTTTTAAGCCCGTTGAGCAGGACTTCTCCATTGCATTTTAGCTTGAATTGGCATCATCTCAACCTAGAGATGAATAAAGATGGTTGCACTTTTTGTTTCTGCCATGCCATCTTGATCTTCATGTGGTTTGGCTTGGGTGTGTGATCCATCTTTCTTTTGATCAAGGTTCTATCACAGCATAAGGTTAGTGGAGAATACATACTCAAGGGGTTTTCCAAAGGTTTTGAAACAATGGCGGTTGATGTTTATGAGCCAAAGTTTTTCCCCTATGCTAATTGAAGAGTTGGCATTCATGTTCAGTTAGCAAAGAGAGCCCCTTCCTTTTTTTCAATTCGAAAACTTTGTTTATTCAAAGTTCACCAAATGAGTTTTGGTTTATCTCCATTATGAAATTATCTCAAGGACTTACCTACATGAATTTGATAATATCCCATAGGGGTTAGTCCATGCATGCAACCAAAGTCTATTTTTAGCAGTTTTAGTTCAAAAATCAAACTAGACTCCATGTCCAATTTGATTAAAATAGGCTAATTAACCTAAGCACTATGCTTAATTTAAATAGCCTATGGAAGTATGATCATTACATCCAAACTAAGCACCATGCCTAATTTAAAAGATGTACGGCCAACATCCAAACCAAAGCATGCTAGAATAGAAAAAGGTGCATGAAAGTAACATGAGATTCACTTAAACGAAGGTGATAGCTTTGAATGGTGAATCAGAGAACCATTTTTTTATATGCAAGTAATGCAAACAGGGTGGATGAATGTAATTTAAACAAACATGCCATGGTTTTTGAAATGGAAATCAAATGAGTGACATGCATGCAAACATGTAGTGGTAGGAAAGATATTTTTGGGTTGGTTCTCTCATACCTTGATTAATTGTACCATCACCCACAATTTGTGATTGAATTGTGAGTGATGTAATGTAGGTGTTCCATCTTATATGATGCTTTTGTTTTCGCTTGACGGCGACCTTCTCTCTTTCTGCATATGGTTAGTATATATATCTTTCTATGAAATAGTAGGGTGGAGGTGTTGATTGTTCATGAATGATCGGGCACCCTGGGCTCGTGATGATTCCCTTCTTTTTTTTATCATAATACTCTTTTTAGCAACACAGGGCTAACATCATTTTTTTCTTTTTAACCAAGATGGCCTTTTGGTGAAAGTCTCACCATTCTCCCCCACACTTGGAATTTTGTGAAAGTCGAGTGTGTAGTGTTGGGGGTCTCCTTTTGAGTGTGTTGCATCACCAAAGGTTATCAAGGTATGTAGTCGATGTAGCTCCCATGATTTGGGGAATCATATGTCCCCTGTTCTTCTTGATCTTAACCTATCATGGCTAGCAAACAAGAATACCTGAAGGTGCATACTAACTTGAAAACATGATCTTGTTGTTATTGGTAACAAAAAAGTTGTGTTTTTTTAAAGATAATCCAGGGTATCTCCCAGCAGTTCTTAGTTTATGGTCATAAGCTTGACCGCCAAAGCTAGGACAGAGTTTATAGCTAGGAGCTGTGATTGGCTTCAATGGTGGTGGCTCTAAGAACCTTGTCCTAAGGAGCAGAAAGATTTTTTTTGGATGGAAGGGCTTCATGGTGGAAAAGAAGAAGGAATAACTTTTTTTCTTTTTGAAAGGAAAGATAAAACACAGGGATACATGGGTGAAGTAGGTTCAGAGATAATTACGACAACCATTCCCCAACAAGTTGGTATTTCTTAATGCATACAGAAATAATCCGCAAGCGCATGGAATTACCGTTGTAGCATTTCACCCGAAAGTATTCAGGGTATCATATTTCCACACGGAACAGATGTGTAGAATTCTCTTAGCTAAATCACCTAAGATAACAAGAAGAAGGATAGCTCGGGTAGCGAGGTTTTCTAGGGATGAAGATCCTAAGATAAGATAGCTTTGCTATTATAGACTTGCTTCAGGCACCGGAGCGCACCTGGTCTGCTAGGTGTTGCATTTCTTAGCATCACTTGTTACTAGGTTGTCATCCCTAGCATAATGCCATAAATGCATGGTTGATAATTATTAATGACACTTGTAAACTATAGAGAAAACATATATTAAAGTATCCGCAAGCGTATAGATAATATACCATTGTAGCATTTCACCCGGGACTACACCAGGTATCATTATTTATATTTTTACCACAAGGAGGAGCTTATGGAGTGGTGTTGGCATGGAGGTATTGACAAATGTGTATACTTATGATAATAATCACTCTCATGTTGTTGCAGGGGTAAGTCAAAGGGTAAATAAATAATAAGTGTAAGGTAATAGTGGTATTCCAGAGATAGAATTAGAGACACATAAAATGTAGTACAGCTAAGTAGGAGATTCATTAAAAGCAAAAGATTCCTAAGTCATTATTTATCTACTAAGTCTTTTGTACACCCTAATATATACACTCTCATCTATAGTATAACTAACTCTGAATCTTTCCATAAGGAACATTACTAAGGAAGATGTAACACCCTAAAATTTGCCTCTTTTGAAAATAAGTTTAAAATGATTTATTTCTGAATTCTGTGCTCATGAAATATATGGAAATAAAATTTTTCATTAAATTAAAATTCATCATAAGGTAGCAACATGTTTGTGCATACATGCCGGTGCATTTGTTTCTTTGAATTGTGTGGATTTGATTCAAATTGGAAACATTCAAAATGCTTTTGAAATAAATTAAAAATGACTTCAAAATAAAAAAAAAATTGAAAATAAAAGTATTTAAAAAGTTGTATAATTTATTTTTTGAAAACTTACCAAAATGGCTCATTTTTATTTGAGTTGAAAAGTATATTCAAAACTCTATTTGAATTTGATTTGGCTTACATTTGAAATTGGTTTTGAAAACAAAATAGAAAAAAAATTGGAAATTGGGAAATCTCCTCCTCTCATTCCTAGCCCGAAGGCCTGCTCAGCCTGCTTCTCTTTTTCTTTCTGCGGCCCAGCTCTGCTTCCCGCTTCCCGTAGCCCAGCTACGCGCATAGGACCAACTCCTCTTCCTGGCTATAGCCATAGCCTAGCACGCCCTTCGGCCTAGCCCCATCACCGGCAGAGTGCTCGCTCCCCGTTCCTCTCCTCTCTCTAGCACCTTGACCCTACCCTCGAGCCACTAACAAACTAGGTCCTGCTTCCTACCTCGGCTCGTCATCGAAATGGACTCACGCAGAGGCCGTGTCCGCCCCATCCATGCCCCCCTCTCACCCTTAGTAGTACCCGACCCTTAAATAGGAGCCTCCCTGTGGCCCTATCTTGCCCCGCCGAGGCCTAGGACCACCAGTCACACCGTCTATGACATAGCGCCGCCACCCCCACCCCACTGATTCCGCCAAGAAGCCATCATTGCTGGGTCATCCCGCCGTCCCTCCATCATAGTAAGCACGTCACTGAGCTTCTAGCCAAGCTCTCTAACCTGTACAACCCCTTTTCTCCCTCTGTTTCCCTCTGTGCTGCCTTGTTCCATGTAGCAGTTGCTCCGCCGCCGCCATGGATTGTCGCCAGCTTGCTCTACTCACCAATAGCTGCTGTAAGTGGCCGAATTGAGTATGGCACCTCCCAATCTTGCTCCCTATGCTAAACTCTGAGTCCAATTTATCCCCTAGCTATTTTCCCCAAAATCTCCGACGAGAAATCCTCCACGCCGGTTGAATCGTCGCCGTCAGCTACAGTGCCGGCCACTTCTTTCCCTCCCAATCAATTTTAGCCGTTCGATCTGAGATCTATGACCCAGATTAGAAGATACCCTTTCGCTGGTATTTTAATAAAGAGCCCCTCCAGTTTTCTATTTTCAAACCCACGGTCCAAGGCGCAATCACATATTACGTTTTCTTCTTTGGAAAGCGTAGTTTCGTCGGTTTAGATCCAAAATATGTTTTCACCTATTTAAAGTTTTGTCACTAATCTTGTTTTAGCCATAAAATCTCTGTTTTAACTCTTATGTGATCCGTTCAACTTGCGTTAGGTTCATAATTTCATAATATACATGTTTATACTACTGTTAGATATGTTTTCAACTTTTAAAATTCAAGGATAGGTTTAATCTATTATTTTATTAAAACATACAAGCATCCAGGAGCTTCCCTTTTTCTTTTCGCGGCCCAGCTCTACGTCCCGCTTCCCGCAGCCTAGTCATGCGCGTAGGCACAGCTCCTCTTCCCCACTATGACCGTGGCCCAATATGCCCTTCGGCCTAGCCTCATCACCAGTAGAGTGCTCGCTCCCCTTTCCTCTCCTCTCTCTAGCACCTCAACCTCACCCCTGAGTCGCTGACGAATTGGGTCCGCCCATCAGCTCTACCTCCTACCTCGGCTCATCATCGAAACAGACTCTTGCAGATGCCGTGTCCACCCCGTCCATTCCCCCTCTCACCCTTAGCAGTACCTGGCCCTTAAATAGTAGCCTCCCCGTGGCCCTGTCATCCCCACCAAGGCCTAGGACAACCAGTCGTACCATCTATGCCCTAGTGCCCCCCCCCCCCCCGATTCCACCGAGAAGAAGCCATCACCCGCCGGGTCATCCCGCCGTCCCTCCATCATGGTAAGCATGTCCTCGAGCTTCTAGCCGAGCTCTCTAACCCGTACAACCCCTTTTCTCCCTCTGTTTCCCTCTATGCTGCCTTGTTCCACATAGCTATTGCTCCGCTACCGCCATGGATCGTCGCTAGCTTGCTCCGCTTGCCAATAGCTGCTATAAGTGGACGAATTGAGTTTGGCGCCTCCCAATCTTGCTCCCCGTGCCAAACTCTGAGTCCAATTTAGCCCCTAGTTGTTTTCCCCAAAATCTCCAGTGAGAAATCCTCCATGCCGGTTGAATCGCCGCCGTCGGCTACAATGTCGGCCACTTCTTTCCCTCCCAATCAATTTCAGCCGTCCGATCTGAGATTTGTGGCCCAGATTAGAGGATACCCTTTTGCTGGTATTTTTATTAAAGAGCCCCTTCAGTTTTTTGTTTTCAAACCCACGGTCCAAAGCGCAATCACAGATTATGTTTTCTTCTTTGGAAAGCGTAGTTTCATCGGTTCAGATCCAAAATATGTTTTCACCTATTTACAGTTTTGCCACTAATCTTGTTTTAGCCATAAAATCTCTGTTTTAACTCCGATTTGATCCGTTCAACTTACCTGAGGTTCGTAATTTTATAATCTACATGTTTATACTATTGTTAGATATGTTTTCAACTTTTAAAATTCAAGGTCAGATTTAATCTATTATTTTATTAAAAGAAATCTTGTTTAATTCATATCTTCTGTGTTTCAACTCCGTTTAAGCCCATTCAAGTTGTGTTCGATTCATAACAACATAAATTATGCATTAGTAACAATGTTTATCATGTCACTATTTCTAGAATGTTATATTTAAACTTTAATTTGAAAAATAATTATGTAACTGGATTTTATAAATAAAATATGTTTTGTTTTACTTTAGTTTTATAATTCAAATCTAAATTAGATTTGATTCGATTTATATTATTTATAAAATATCTTTTATATACATAAATTTATATAGTTAAAATAAATGAAGCCTATAGTTTTCTTTTCCACGTATAAAGTAAATCTTTCGGTAGTTGTATCTTTTCAACCGTAGCTCTGATTAGAGTGATTTTCGCATCTGTATGTTCGTAGCAAGACGTAGATTCATTTTTAATTTTTTCATCTTGATATTATGTCTAGTGTACTATTCTAATTTAGTTCTATTGTTTGTTTTTTGTATGATTACAATGGATGCTTGTGTGGTGCTTTATGATCATGTCCAGTCAGTGAGCTTTGCGTTGATGATATAAAAGAAGTTGGTGATCTAGAAGAAGTCCTTTGGAGGTTACAATTCAATAGAAGAAGGATCTGAGTTTAAGCCAAGTATAGCATAGGATCTTCCTTGTTGTCCTATACACCTTTAATCATTTAATTCATACTACATGTGTCTACCTTGACTACCACTAAGGATTTCCTAGTACTTTGTACCTTGTGCCTTGATACCTATGGGGTATTGCATTATGTAATATGATGCTAGTGCTCAACTACAACCATGATCTTGTAACTTGACCAATGAAATATGCAATAAACATTAAAAGATGCTTTTTAGCAACATGGAATCAAGGGGCTAAAGCATTGGGCTATTTTTATGGTGCTCCAGATTCCTCTCCCTAAGGACTTATTGGTAAGTGATCATCTGAGATTTATAGTACAACTATGAGGGCTATATGGCTCTAGCTTTAGCTTAGTATAAGGACCTTTTCTAGCTTGTTAGAGGTTACCTTTATTGGCGTAAGAATGGCTTGACGAATCGGGTATAGGACAGCCTCTACTCTTATGTCTATAGCCATGATGGAATTATGCCATTCAACAAGGGGGTTCCTATATCTGTTTACCGAGTGAATCTAATGGCCCTAACTTGTTAGACGAACCTTTGAAAGGATTCATAGTGAACCCTACTGACCTTCCTTTGTAGTGGGTCAATAGGCTGATCACCTCAGGTGAAAGGATAAATCAAGACTCATAGTGAATGTGTACAACCTTTACAGAGTGTAAAACTAGTATATCAGCCGTGCTCATAGTCACGGGCAACCTTGGAACCCCTACGGAATCAATGATGAATATCGATGATACTGATGATAAAGATGCTCACTAATGATTACTGTTTATGCAATTCATTATTCAGGTTTACCTGATCATTTGTTTATATGGGCTTATGATAAATTTGTTGCTACTCCTATGCAAAAATTGTGACCATTAAAAGCTAATCACAGTTAAACCGGTGTCAGCCTTTTGAGCCTTATGAACCCCATGTTATATTTGTTGGGTACGACATATACTTAAGCTTGCTTTTTTAATTATTTGGATAAAAATCCCGGTTGGGTTCCAGATTGCTAGAGTTTGGATGAATTAGGCTTGTGATCAACCAGTCAGTTGTCCCTATAGATTGGAGTCTTCATCCAAAGATCGAAGTTGTCTTTCCGCTGTTTGTTGTCTAGGATTATATCTGTTATACTAAGTACGTTATATATTGAGCATTGTCTTTTGATATTACCCTTATTTGTAGCTATATGTGAGATTTGACTTCCTGGGCTCACATATGGTCCGTATCTGGTTTTGTTATTAAAACCGGGTGCAACAATGAATTGTAACACCCTAAAATTTGCCTCTTTTGAAAATAGGTTTAAAATTATTTATTTCTGAATTTTGTGCTCATGAAATATAGGGAAATAATTTTTTTATTAAATTAAATTCATCATAAGGTAGCAACATGTTTGTGCATACATGCCGGTGCATTTGTTTCTTTGAATTGTGTGGATTTGATTCAAATTGGAAACATTCAAAATGCTTTTGAAATAAATTAAAAATGGCTTTCAAAAAAGAGAAAAGAAAAATTGAAAATAAAAGAATTTAAAAAGTTGTATAATTTATTTTTAGAAAACTTACCAAAATGGCTCATTTTTATTTGAGTTGAAAAGTATATTCAAAACTCTATTTGAATTTGATTTGGCTTACATTTGAAATTGGTTTTGAAAACAAATAGAAAAAAATTGGAAATTGATAAAACTCCTCTCATTGCTAGCCCGAAGGCCTGCTCGGCCTGCTTCTCTTTTTCTTTACGTGGCCCAGCTGTGCTTCCCGCTTCCCGTAGCCTACGCGCGCAGGCCCAGCTCCTCTTCCCCATTATGGTCATGGCCCAATATGCCCTTCGGCCCAGCCTCATCACTGATAGAGTGCTCGCTCCCCTTTCCTCTCCTCTCTCTGGCACCTCGACCTCGCCCTCGAGCTGCTGTCGAACTAGGTCCGCCCGTCAGCTCTGCCTCCTGCCTCGCCTCATCGTCGAAATGGAATCGTGCAGAGGTTGTGTCCTCCCTGTCCATGCCCCCTCTCGTCCTTAGCAGTACTCGGCCCTTAAATAGCAGCCTCCCAAAGGCCCTGTTGTCCCCCGCCAAGGCCTAGGACCACTAGTCGAGCCGTCTGTGCCCTAGCGCCACCCCCTGGATTCTGCCGAGAAGAAGCCATCACCGCCGGGTCATCCCGCCGTCCCTTAAACACGATAAGCACGTCCCAGAGCTTCTAGCCGAGCTCTCTAACCTGTACAACCCCTCTTCTCCCTCTATTTCCCTCTTTGCTGCCTTGTTCCACGTAGTAGTTGCTCTACCGCCGCCATGGATCATCGCTAGCTTGCTCCGCTCGCCAATAGCTGCTGTAAGTGGCTGAATTGAGTTTGGTGCCTCCCAATCTTGCTCCTTGTGCCAAACTCTGAGTCCAATTTAGCCCCTAGCTATTTTCCCCAAAATCTCCGATGAGAAATCCTCCACACTAGTTGAATCGCCGCCGCCGGCTACAGTGCTGGCCACTTCTTTCCCTCCTAATCAATTTTAGCCGTCCGATCTGAGATCTGTGGCCCAGATTAGAAGATACCCTTTCGTTGGTATTTTAATAAAGAGCCCCTCTAGTTTTTTATTTTCAAACCCACGGTCCAAAGCGCAATCACATATTACGTTTTCTTCTTTGGAAAGCGTAGTATTGTCGGTTTAGATCCAAAATATGTTTTCACCTATTTACAGTTTTGCCACTAATCTTGTTTTAGCCATAAAATCTCTGTTTTAACTCTTATTTGATCCGTTCAACTTGCGTTAGGTTCATAATTTCATAATATACATGTTTATACTAGTGTTAGATATGTTTTCAACTTTTAAAATTTGAGGTTAGGTTTAATCTATTATTTTATTAAACAAAATCTTGTTTAAATCATATCTTCTCCTTTTCAACTCCGTTTAAGCCCATTCAAGTTGCGTTGGATTCATAACAACATAAATTACGCAATAGTAACAATGTTTATCATGTCACTGTTTTTGGAATTTTTATATTTAAACTTTAATTTGAATAATAATTATGCAACTGGATTTTATAAATAAAATATGATTTGTTTTACTTTAGTTTTATAATTCAAATCTAAATTTGACTTGATTCAATTTATATTATTTTTAAGATATCTTATATATATATAAATTTATATAGTTAAAATAAATAAAGCCTATAGTTTTCTTTTCCGCGTTTAAATCAAATCTTTCGGTAGTTGTATCTTTTCAACTGTAGCTCCGATTAGAGTGATTTTTGCGTATGTGTGTTCGTAGCAAGATGTAGACTCGTTTTATAAATTTTTCATCTTGATATTATGTTTGGTGTAGTGTTCTAATTTAGTTCTATTATTTGCTTCATGTATGGTTGCAATGGATGCTTGTGTGGTGCTTTTATGATCATATCCAGTCGGTGAGCTTTGTGTTGGTGATATAAAAAAAGTTGGTGATCCAGAAGAAGTCCTTTGGAGGTTATAATTCAATAGAATAAGGATTTGAGTTTAAGGCAAGTATAGCATGTGATCTTCCTTGATGTCCTATATAGCTTTTATCATTTAATTCATCCTGCATGTGTCTACCTTGACTACCACTAAGGATTTCCTAGTACTTTGTACCTTGTGCCTTGATACATATGGGGTATTGCATTGGGTAATATGATGCTAGTGCTCAACTATAACCATGATCTTATAACTTGACTAATGGAATATGCGATAAACATTAAAAGATGCTTTTTAGCAACATGGAATCAGGGGGCTAGAGCATTGGGCTAATTTTATGGTGCTCCAGATTCCTCTCCCTAAGGACTTATCTATAAGTAATCATCTAGGACTTACAATACAACTATGAGGGCTATATGACTCTGGCTTTAGCTCTGTATGAGGACCTTTTCTAGCTTGTTAGAGGTTACCTTTATTGGCGTAAGAATGACTTGATGAATCGAGTATAGGACAACCTCTACTCTTATGGTATAGCTATGATGAAATTGTGCCATTCGACAGGGGGGGTTCCTATATCTATTTGTCGAGTGAATCTAATGGCCCTAACTTGTTAGACAAACCTTTGAAAGGCTTCATAGTGAACCCTGCCGACCTTCCTTGGTAGTGGGTCAAGAGGCTGATCACCACAAGCGAATAGTGTAACAACCCAAAAATCCATACACCAAAAATACCAACTACAAATTTTTTCTTAAAACTCCCATGTGATGATGAGTGTCATGTATAGTAACCCAACCTAAGAGATGCATTAGGTCTAACCCCAACCCAAGTCAACACATAAGCATGGCATGACATTAGTTAATTGTGTTTATTTAAATTCTAACAAATAAAGTATTACATACATTGTTAATTCAAAATGTGATTTGGATTTCCATTTGAGTTATGATATGCTTAACAACTCCAATAAAGTAATAAACCATAAAATAATTAATACTCAAACCAAAGAATAAAGGTTTAAAGAGAAAAACTAATTCTATTTTTGTATAACAAAACCACACCTATTTTTGTTATACAAAATAGCTAAATAAATTACTAATATTTATATAAGTATGTTGTGGGCCTCATATAAAAAACTCCAATGAATATGGTGCACCAATTTGGAATCCAAATTTAAAAAACAAAATTGAATTCAAATAAAGAAGAAGGAAAATAAAACAGAAAAAGAAAAGGCGAAGAAGAAGGCCTCGCAGGCCTACTCGGCTTCACGGCCCAGCCAGCAACTGGCCAGCCCCGCCAGCGCGCAACAGCAGGCCAGCCCATGAGCTCGCGTAGGCCCAGCAGCCAGCCTGCACACCGCTCATGCCCATGAGCCTCCCCACCTTCGCTTGCAGCCACTGCCACACGGGCCTCACATGTCAGCCGCACGCTGTCCACAGTGTCGTCTTCCTCCCTCGACCGCTCACACCGATTCCCATCTCTAACTGAGCCTCAACAGCACTGGCAGGGGCAGGCTAGGGGGTCACGCCCAGGGGATGGCCCTATCTCCTTGGCGCCATGCCCACGTAACCACTCACGACCATTGGATGCCAGCTCATGCCCCCGATCACCCTTGATCCCCATCCATCGATCACCAGCCATCTGCCATTGGAGCTTGGAGCTTTGGCTATAAAAGCCTCAGCCCGAGAGCCCCTAGCGCCCTTCCATCGCCCCGTCGCCACTTGTGGCCATCCACCAGGCCACCTAGCACGAGGGCCGAGGGGAGGAGAAGAACAAAGAGGGTGGAGCCGCTGCCAGGAGGAGGACCGGGAGATCACCAAAGCCATAGCGGGTGACACTGCACTGCACTGCCTCCGGAGCTACATGGCTACGACCCGCCACCGCACTGCCATCCTATTGTCTATGACACCTACGGTGAGCCTCTCGCTACTGAGACCCCTCTTAGCCCCATGGACGCTGTAGCCGAGCACACGCACGCTGCGCTCACGACACCACCGCCATGGTGCAGCCACCACCGGCGCACCCGACCACCTCGCTAGACTAGAACGTAGCCGTAGAGCATCACTGTGATGACCGGAAGATAGCCGCGTAGACCAAGTCGATGATAGTCAGCCACAACCCCTTGGCTAGAGCACCTGACCACAGGCCAGAGCACCGCCACCATCGGCCAGAGCACCAGACCACCGTAGCCAGTACCGCTAGGAGCATCTAGCGCCTCCCTGACTCGCTCGCCCTGTTCGTTGGAGCCATGAGAAACTCATGCGCCCCGCCAAACATGCTTTTGGCCACCACCACAGCCTAACCATGCCACACCGATGAGCGTTGCCACGCCAAGCCACCGACCACCATGGCTAATGCTCTAGAAAGCCCTGGCCACCACCTAGATCCCACCACCGTGTACGTCGAGGCTCGGTGGAGCTTTTCCCCTCCTCAATTGGGCACCAGCGCCTATGGCAAGGCTCACCGACGAGGCGCGCCACCGGCGGGAGCATGGCCATGGAAGAAACAGAGGAGAAGGGGCGAGTTGAGCAACATAGCCCTGTACTCGGTGCACGTGAGTCGAGCCGAGGGAAAAGACAGTGGACTCGGTCCACCATGGACCCCGCCTTAGGTCCATGGACCATGAACATGGGTCCACCGTGAGCCACGCTCACGCCCATAGCCTAGAAATGAAGCCCAGTAAAGGCCCAAGGCCGTGACATGGCAGTGCCATAGCATGCCACGTGGTGGGCCAAGCCTGGCCCAAATCCAGCCCAGTCCAGGCCCAGTTTGAACTCGGCCCGTATTGACCATTGACCGGTCAACATTGACCATTGACCCAGCCCCACATGTCAGTGACACAGACACTCTAGACCCACATGTTAGATGCTGACGTCATGCTGACATCACACGGGACCCACACGTCAGAAGCCAACACAGCCGGGGTGACGTCATGCTGACATCATGATGACATCAGCTACTGACATTAGCAGCCCTGGCCTCGCACATTTGTGACCCTGACTGTTGACTCACCATTGACTGATGTTGACTTTGACCGGACCCACATGTCAGCGACCCAAGAGTCCCTAGGCCCACCTATCAGAACTGATGACGTTGATGACTTCATGCTGACGTCAGCTGGACCCCACCTATCAGCTCAGAACCAGGATGCTGACGTCAGCATGCCACGTGGACCAGTCATAGCATGACACGTGTCAGCCCAGGATTAATTCGGCCTTTCCCATTTTTAGAAATGATTTAAACTTCGGAAATTCATAACTAATTCATATGACCTCAGAAAAATATGAAACCAAAACTAAAATTCATCTAAAATCGAGCTGTACGCAATGAACCCATGTTTGAGTGCATTTGGCTCTTTTGAATTTTCATTGCTTCTTTGTGCTATTCTATAGACGTCGCTAACGCGACTATAATACGATCGTTTGCAGACTCGGAGGAGAACCAGACAGATGAGGATCGTGAGTACCATGAGGAGAATAGAGACGACTACACTGAAGGTGCCACATCCCACCTAATCTCGTAGCACCTATTACGCATGGCTAATATAGAACTGCTATTGCTTTACTTTATTGACACTATGATAGGACTTGCATGGTAGTATGCTTACTTGATGGCCTCTACCTTGACACAACCTTACCCCTACGTACCCTGCTATTAGGCTAGACACATGCTTACTGCTATATTTCATTGCTTGTACTTCTACTACGCTTATACAACATTAATGCGTGGTGTTATCTGGACTATGGGGAGAGTGCTGTGTGTGTGACTTGGGTGTGTGGAGGGTGAGGGTTGTGTCAACCAAGTTGGAGTATATGATGAGCCTAGGGCAAGTCATGCCATGGGGTGCTACCTGGGCACCCCTAGGATGGATACTTGTGGTGGGTAAATGGTATATGAGGTGGTCCTAGGTGTGAACCTATGATGGGAGGAGCCTGGGATGGAGGTGTTGTGGTGGCACGGTAAATGGAAACCCTGATGAAGACATTCTGGCTTGGTCACCCTTAAGGACTTACTAGTACTCAGATTCACCAGGAAGCCTTATGTACCACTCGCCCTATATGGTGCGGGATGGTCGGACTACTTGGTAGGATATTGCCACTACTGCTAGGTTGATAACGGACAGTGTAAGGAGGTACGAGGCGTGGAGGATTTCCCCCACACCCTTCTGAGACTTCATGGAGACCTTGTGGACCCGGCTCATGACTCACAGTTTCAGCCACCCCAGACCAGACTTAGGGTGTACCAGGGCTGAATGGTAGAGTGGCATTATCCTAGGCTAGCAAGCGGCCAGAATCAGCCCAGTTGACGACGATCAACGAGGAAGGTGGATCTTGTGGTTATGTAAAACCTCTGCAGAGTGTATGGTTGATCGATCGATACATGTGCCGACTTGTCGGCTATAGACCTTTCCTGGGTTTCGCTTAAACTAGATAGTGAGATGAGTCTTTCTCTTCTTCCCTAGTGAGAGAGTGTCGGTCGTAGCCAGAGGCTACGGGCCTTGAGACAGTGCTGAGAGGGAGTTAGCCTGTCGACTAAGCGGTGGTATGGTAATGGTGTGGAGATGGTGGTATATCGATCCTAGGATCGAAACCTGGCTCTGGGAAGAGAAATGGGGTGGAATGTGTGTGGGAACGGTATTAAAACTTGACTATATTTTTATATATACTTGATATGCTAAATGCAGAGGAAACCCCAGCCTTATAGGTTCCTTTTTGACTATATCCAACTTGCATCCAATTTCCACAAAGCAATGCTCATAGGGTTGGGAGTGGCCAGTACAAATCGTACTGATAAATTTTGGCACACAGGTTCTGCTGAGGAGTATAGCTCTGAGGAGTTTGACGGTTGAGGGGTTCGTTCCTACGCTCGAGTTTGGTGATCTTATTTTCAAGATGTTCTGAATGAATGCTACTTTTGATTCTGTTAATGCGGCGATGGAATAATTTATGTAATTCCACACTATTTGTACTCTGATATTATCATTGTATGGATGTGATATTCGACTAGAATTTGGGTAATAAGATCTACAATGGCCTTATTACACTTCGACGCTGTGGATTTCCCTTCATGGAAATCAAGGTCGCTTCAGTTGGTATTAGAGCCATACTTGACCATAGGACGAAACCCTTAGAAATGGACGATAGAATAGGATGTGAACAGCCCTTCTTTCGGTTATATACCAACCCTGCATTTACTTTTATGTAAGGCTTATCTATTATGGACCTGCTAACACCTGATTCCTTAAAACATGCAGATGGCAATGAACATCGACTGGCCACCTCTAGGACCACTACCCCTAGACCACACCAAGCTTACCTTCGACCTACGCGAGCTTGGGGGTTTTGCACAGACTCTCTGCTGAGTTCTCATCATGTTAGGTGTCCCCGACGAGCTTGTCAAGGTCACCTGCATCGAGAAGCCAGCTCAAGAAGGAGGAATTGAAGGACCGATTGTCACCTTAGTCAAGTTCCCAGCTAGCACTACCTTACCTTCTATCCCAGCTTTCACCAAGTTGACTATAGAGGACACAGTCGAGGAGGGACTGCAAGCTATCTCACACAAGGCACTTCGTAGAGTGATGAGGGACCACTACGAGCACCTGAAGATGACAGAGTTCTGTCTACTCCCCTAGGCCCTCGACCTCAGCCTTACCCTTAGTGAGCAGATCTTCACAGCCAGCAGAGTTATCTTTGCTGAGGAGGATAGATGCCTTCATGTCTTGGCTATCCACCTACTAGAGCAGGACAGGTACATGACCTAGTTGGAGCAGAGGAGACGTCAGGACTAGGCCCTCCGGTGGGAGTACTCGGAGCGAGACTCGCAGGGAGCATAGGAGCGAGCTAGTCTACTAGAGATAGTTGCCAAGCTACAGGACGAGCTCAACCATCTTGAAGAAGTCCACAGAACTGAGGTCGCAGACTTATAGGACAAAGCAGCCGACCTAGGCAATAGGAACTGCTACCTCGACAGTAAGGTCTTGGAGTTGTAGAGAGAGTTGGACGACAAGAAGGCCGAGTTGAACTGTAGAGAAGACAGAGAGAGATCCAAGGGGATTGATATGTTGAAGATCAATCTCAGAATAAGACCATGACTCAAGAGCTAGAGGAGTTCAGGACGAAGGCCGTTCACAACCAGGGTCACCTGATCGAGGCACTTAGGTAGACCGAGTACCTACAGGACAAGTGTGAGAGAACATGGTAGGCTTGGCAGAAGTCTGACAGAAGCGCCTCAGGGAGATAAAGGGTATGTGGGATCAGCTACCCAAGGAGATTCGTAGCAAGACGAAGCCTAGGATAGAGGAGTTTGAGTTAGCCCCGACTTGCCTCAACCTAGACGCCTGCCCTACCCTACCTGGAGCCAAGCCTACTAAGGAGCTCGCCGAGGCCTTGAAGTACGTGTCCTGACTTCACAAGTCTGACAAGGAGATCGAGATTGAGAACAGTCGTATCCCAGCTGCGGTGTACGAGTTAGAGTAGAATGACCCTGCGTGGTCATGAGTCATGTTAGTAGCTTCCATGAGTTGTACCCCATGATGTACCCCTTATGAGATGTATTATGAGAAATTGTGCATAGTACGATTCTCGCACGTCTTCAAGTGTAGCTGCTGGAGATGATGCTATGTAATAAAACCCATGTAATGAATGTTTTGGATCTTATTGCATCTTATGAACCTTGTTGCTTCTTTGTGATGAGTGTTGGATAGAATAAATGTTTTTCTTTAAATCATCTAAATCATCTAATCATATCAAATTATAAGCACTTATAGCACCAACACTAAATTCTCTGTGATCCGTGTTGTAGATGCCGAACCACCGATCTAATCGCCTAATGAATCATGGATGTGCACCCACCCTTGAACCAGTTGAACCAAATGGGGGTGTGGTGGCAACAACCATGGCCGTGGCCATGGCCGTGGACATGGAGGGATAACCTTCAACCTAGAGAATACTCCGCCGCCTGAGGAGAACATTCCACCAACACCACCACCGAACCTGGCAGAAGTGATGGCACAACAGACCCAGCTTCTTACAGCTCTTGTTGAAGGAGCAAACCATCACCAGGGAGGTCAGCAGAATGACTTCCAAAAGAAGCTAGAGGGATTTCTGAAGCTAAGGCCACCTACCTATGATGGCACCGACCCTGACCCGCTTGTAGCCGATGACTAGCTCAAGGAGATGGAGAAGAAGCTTGACCTCACTACTTTCACCAACGATGAGTGTGTTGGAGCAGCCGCACACCAGCTCACAGGTGCAGCACGTGCCTGGTGGGAAAGTTTCAGTGATTCCCATGAGGACCCTGCCAACATCTCGTGGGATGAGTTTGCCAAAGCATTCACTGAGTACCACATTCCCAAGGGTGTCATGGAGGCCAAAGCTGAGGAGTTCTGCAACATCAAGATGGGAAAGGACAGGGTGACTGAGTACACTACTTGTTTCACCAATCTTCTGCGCTATGCACCTCCCTATGTTGTGAACTCTGAGAAGGAAAAGCTATACTATTACCGCAAGGGACTTAACAAGCACATCAAGCTGAAGTTTGGTGGTATTGAGAGTAACACGTTGCGTGCTCTGGTGGATCGCTACATCTAGATCAAGAAAGATCGTGCTGAGGCTGGAGAGGAGTATAGGGAGAGAAAGCGTAAGCCTGAGGAGTCCTTCCATGGCCGTGATCACAAGAGGTTCCGTAGAGATGCACCCTCCAGGGAATGCTCTCGCCACAACAGGGATGATAACCCTAGATCGAGTAGGGGTAGTGGAGGCTATGCCGCCAAATACTCCCACCCTGCTCAGGATCGTTACACCCGAGACCGTTATGCTCAGGACCGCAACACTCAGAACCGTTTCAACCGTCCCCGCTTAGCGAATGAATGCCCGGCATAGAACCGCTCCACACCAAGCACTAGAAACTGGAAGGCACCCGCACCAACCCCTATAGGTGGTACACCTTTCACCTGCTTTGCTTCTGGCCAACCAGGTCATAAAGCCACTGAATGCCCTCAGAACTTAGCTACTTAGAAGTCTTAGTTCAAGGGATCTGCTACTCGTGGATGTCTCAACCATCTGGATGCCGAGGAAGCACAGACTACCCCTGACGTGGTGTATGGTATGTTTTTAGTTAATGGCAATACTGCATCAGTTCTATTTGACTCAGGAGCAACTTGTTCTTACATATCATCCAAGTTTGCATGAGAACATGACCTACCTGTAACCCCATGTGAAAAGCCTATCATCACCAGTTCACCTTTAGGAGACCTAAAATGCACCCACATCTGTAAGGGAGTGAGTCTTACCATTGAGGGTCTTATCTTTAAAGCCAACCTAACCCTGCTACCTTCCACTAACCTAGATGTCATCTTAGGCATGGATTGGTTAACCATTCACCGAGGTATCATATCATGTTCACCTAGATATGTCCAAGTGACCCACCCATCAGGCCAAGTCATTAGATGTGAACCCCAGTCCAGAAAGTCCACCTCTATCTTGTGTGCCCTTAAAGCGAGTTCAGAATCGTAGAAAGAGGAGAAGACAGTTCATGATGTGCCTGTGGTCAGAGACTATCCTGATGTATTCCCTGAAGAAAAACCGGGTATGCCACCAGACCATGATGTAGAGTTCATCATTGATCTTTTACCGGGAATAGGACCCATTGCCAAGAGACCCTATCGCATGTCAGTTGATGAACTGGCTGAGCTCAAGACACAGCTTGATGAGCTCATCTCGAAGGGATATATTAGACCCAGTGCTTCACCCTGGGGATCCCCTGTTCTATTTGTTAAGAAGAAGGATGGCTCAATGAGAATGTGCATTGATTACTAGAGCTTGAACGCAGTCACCATCAAGAACAAGTACCCCCCCCTGCCAAGGATTGATGATCTGCTTGATCAGCTTCGAGGTGCCAAGTATTTCTCCAAGATTGATCTCAGATCCGACTATCATCAGATGAAGATTCGAGAGAGTGACATCTTGAAGACAGCTTTTGTGACTAGGTATGGACAGTTTGAGTTCACCGTGGTGTCCTTTGGACTCACGAATGCTCCCACATACTTCATGAACATGATGAATAAGGTTTTCATGGATGAACTGGATAAGTTCGTGGTAGTATTCATTGATGACATCCTTGTATATTCATCCACCACAAAGAAACACGAACATCATCTGAGAACAGTGCTTGAGAAACTAGCCCAACATCAGCACTATGCAAAGTTCAGCAAATGCGAGTTTTGGCTACAGGAAGTTGCCTTACTAGGCCATGTACTATCAGCTGAAGGTGTTGTAGTTGACCCAGCTAAGATTGAAGCTGTGAAAGAGTGGGATCAATCCCGTAATGTGATAGAAGTCAGAAGTTTCTTGGGATTGGATGGATATTATCACTGATTCATTGAGAACTTCTCCAAGATAGCTCGTCCAATGACCAACCTTCTGAAGAAGACTAAGGAGTTTGAATGGACACCTAAGTGTGAACAAAGCTTCTAGGAATTAAAATAGAAGCTTACCACAACTCCTGTGCTAGCATTGCCTGATATCAGCAAAGATTTTGTGGTCTATTGTGATGCATCCCATCAAGGACTTGGTTGTGTACTGATGCAAGATGGAAAAGTGATAGCATATGCATCTCAACAGTTGAAAGAACACGAGAACCGTTACCCAACCCATGATCTTGAGTTAGCAGCAGTTGTGCATGCCTTGAAGATCTGGAGACACTACTTGATAGGCAACAAGTGTGATATCTATACGGATCACAAGAGCTTGAAGTACTTTTTCACTCAGGAAGATCTAAATATGAGGCAACGCCGATGGCTAGAGTTGATCAAGGATTATGACTTGGAAATTCACTATCATCCGGGAAAAGCTAATGTAGTCGTAGATGCTCTTAGTCGCAAGAGTTACTGTCACACCTTGATCACTGAATCCGTACCACCTGAGCTCAAGGAAGAGATTGATGATTTCCAACTAGAGATACTACCGCATGGCTTGTTAAATGAGCTCCGCATACAGTATGATCTCATAGATCACATCCGTCAAGCTCAGAAAAGTTGCGAAGAGATCAAATATCTCCGTGGTCTGATGAAACTAGGCTACAAGACCAACCACCAAGAAGATGAACAAGGAACCATCTGGTTCAAGAACAAATCTGTGTTCCATCTAACCCAGTACTACAAGAGGAAATTCTGTCAGAAGCTCACGATTCCAAGTACTGTATTCACCCTGGAGGTTCAAAGATGTACGAAGACTTGAAGAAACACTTCTGGTGGAAGGGCATGAAGACGGACATTGTAGGACCTATGGCATGATGTGACACCTATAATAGAGTCAAGGCTGAACATCAAAGGCCTGTAGGATTGCTAAAGCCTCTTGACATTCCTGAGTGGAAGTGGGGAGAGCATATCCATGGATTTCATAGTTGGATTGCCCCATTCATAGAAAGGCAATGATTCCATCTAGGTGATTGTTGATCGTCTGACCAAGATTGCTCACTTTGTACTAGTTAAGACCAAGACCAATGCCAAAAAATTAGCAGATCTATATGTTGAGCATATTCTTAGATTGCATGGAGCTCCTTCTAGTATTGTATCTGATCGTGGTCCTTAGTTTGTGTCCCGATTCTGGTAAGCCCTGCACAAGTCCATTGGAACCAAACTTGACTTTAGTACCGCTTATCACCCACAGACAGATGGATAGACAGAACGAGTAAATCAGATCTTAGAAGACATGCTTCACGCTAGTGTACTAAATTATGGCTCTGATTGGGAGAAATGCCTACCCTATGTAGAGTTCTCTTACAACAATAGCTACCAAGCCAGTATCAAGATGTCGCCATTTGAAGCTCTGTATGGCAGACCTTGTAAGACACCTTTGATGTGGTCCCAACCGGGAGAAAGATCGTTCTTTGACTCTGCTAAGATTCAAGATGTAGAAGAAGGAGTTGCGCAAGTAAAGGAGAATTTGAGAATGGCTCAAAGTCGATACAAGAGCTATGCTGACAAAAGGAGAAGAGAACTTGAGTTCAATGTGGGAGATTTCGTCTATCTCAAGGTATCCCCGCTATGTGGAACTGTTAGATTCCATGTGAAAGGAAAGCTTGCCCCTAGATTTGTTGGCCCATACAAGATTTGCAAGAGGATTGGAAAGCTCGCCTACAAACTTGACCTACCCGAGGAATTGATGGGTGTACATCCCGTATTCCATGTCTCACAGCTACGCAAGTGCTTGAGAGTGCCCGATGAAGTAGTTCGAACTGATACACTTGACATTCAAGATACACTCGAGTATAAAGAACATCCTATCAGAATTCTAGGCAGAGATACCAAAGAGACCCGAAGCAAGACTATCCCTATGTGTAAGATCCAATGGAGCAATCACACTGAGAGAGAAGCAACGTGGGAGAAAGAGTCTGACCTCCGGCTACGATATCCTTACCTCTTTGAAGAGTACATTATGCTTTAATCTCGGGGATGAGATTCTATTAAGGGGGTAGGACTATAACAACCCAAAAATCCATACACCAAAAATACCAACTACAAAATTTTTCTTAAAACTCCCATGTGATGATGAGTGTCATGTATAGTAACCCAACCTAAGAGATGCATTAGGTCTAACCCCAACCCAAGTCAACACATAAGCATGGCATGACATTAGTTAATTATGTTTATTTAAATTCTAACAAATAAAGTATTGCATACATTGTTAATTCAAAATGTGATTTGGATTTCCATTTGAGTTATGATATGCTTAACAACTCCAATAAAGTAATAAACCATAAAATAATTAATACTCAAACCAAAGAATAAAGGTTTAAAGAGAAAAACTAATTCTATTTTTGTATAACAAAACCACACCTATTTTTGTTATACAAAATAGCTAAATAAATTACTAATATTTATATAAGTATGTTGTGGGCCTCATATCAAAAACTCCAATGAATATGGTGCACCAATTTGGAATCCAAATTTAAAAATCAAAATTGAATTCAAATAAAGAAGAAGGAAAATAAAACAAAAAAAGAAAAGGGGAAGAAGAAGGCCTCGCAGGCCTGCTCGGCTTCATGGCCTAGCCAGCAACCGGCCAACCCTGCCAGCGCGCAGCAGCAGGCCGGCCCACGAGCTCACGCAGGCCTAGTAGCCAGCCCACACGCCACTCACGCCCACGCGCCTCCCTGCCTTCGCTTGCAGCCACTGCCACATGGGCCCCACACGTCAGCCACACGCTATCCATAGTGTCATCTTCCTCCCCCGACTGCTCACGCCGATTCCCATCTCCGACCGAGCCCTGACAGCACTGGCAGGGGCGGGCCAGGGGGTCATGCCCAAGGGATGGCCCTGTCTCCTTGGCGTCGCGCCCACACAACCACTCGTGGTTGTTGGATGCCAGCTCACCCCCCCCGATCACCCTTGATCCCCATCCGCCAATCACCAGCCATCCACCATTGGAGCTTGGCTCCGGCTATAAAAGCCTTAGCCCAGGAGCCCCTAGTGCCCTTCCATCACCCCACTGCCACTTGTGGCCATCCACCAGACCACCCAGCATGAGGGCCGAGGGGAGGAGAAGAACAAAGAGGGTGGAGCCGCTGCCGGGAGGAGGACCAAGAGATCACCGAAGCCAGAGCGGGTGACACTACACTGCACTACCTCTAGAGCTACACGGCCGCGACCCGCCACCGCACCGCCATCCTATCGTCTACGACACCTATGGTGAGCCTCTCGCTGCTGAGACCCCTCCTAGCCCCATGGACGCCATAGCCGAGCACACGCACGCCGCACTCATGACGCCGCCGCCATGGAGCAGCCACCACCGGCGCACCCGACCACCTCGCTAGACTAGAACGTAGCCGTAGAGCATCATCGTGATGACCAGAAGATAGCCGCATAGACGAAGTCGACGATAGTCAACCGTAGCCCCTTGGCCAGAGCACCGCCACCACCGCCCAGAGCACCAGACCACCGTGGCCAATACCGCTGGGAGCGCCTAGCACCTCCCTGACTCACCCACCCTGTTCGCTGGAGCCATAGGAAACTCATGCGCCCCACCAAACATGCTCTTGGCCACCACCACAGCCTGACCATGCCACACCGACGAGCGCCGCCACGCCATGCCACCGACCACCATGGCTGACACTCTGGAAAGCCCTGGCCACCACCTAGATCCCACCACCATGTACGCTGAGGCTCGGCGGAGCTTTTCCCCTCCTTAATTGGGAACCAGTGCCTACGGCAAGGCTCATCGACGAGGCACGCCGCTGGTGGGAGCACGGCCGTGGAAGAAATAGAGGAGAAGGGGCGAGTTGAGCAGCGCAGCCCTGCACTCGGTGCACATGAGCCGAGCCAAGGGAAAAGACGGTGGACTCGGTCCACCATGGACCCTGCCTTAGGTCCATGGACCATGAACATGGGTCCACCATGAGCCACGCTCATGCCCACAGCCTAGAAACGAAGCCCAGTAAAGGCCCAAGGCCATGACGTGGCAGCGCCA
Source organism: Miscanthus floridulus (assembly GCF_019320115.1). Lineage (NCBI taxonomy): Eukaryota > Viridiplantae > Streptophyta > Magnoliopsida > Poales > Poaceae > Miscanthus > Miscanthus floridulus. The sequence goes on from NC_089589.1 coordinate 49,192,742, forward strand.
CAGCATGCCACATGGCGGGCCAAGCCCGGCCCAAATCCAGCCCTATCCAGGCCCAGTTTGAACCCTTTCAAAGGTGAGCAGGCAGGGGTCACTATGAAGCCTTTCAATGGTTCATCTAACAAGTTAGGGCCATTAGATTCACTCGGCAAATAGTTATAGGAACCCCCCTGTCAAATTGCACAATTCCTTCACGGCTATACACATAAGAGTAGAGGTTGTCCTATATCTGATTCGGCAAACCATTCTTATGCCAATAAAGGTAACCACTAACAAGCTAGAAAAGGTCCTCATACTGAGCTAAAGCTAGAGCCATGTAGCCCTCATAATTGTACTATAAGTCTTGGATGATCACTTACAGATAAGTCCTTAGGGAGAGGAATCTGAAGCATTTAGAAAGTAGCTAAACACTCCAGCCCCCTATTTCCATGTTGCTAAAAAGTCATATTTTAATGTTTATTGCATATACCATTAGTTAAGTTACAAGATCATGGTTTAATTGAGCTCTAGCAAAGCTACCCAATTGCATAACCCATAGGTGACAAGGTAATAGTTCAATTCTAGGAAATCCGTAACAAGGTGACACATGCCACATGAATTTAATGAATTAAAGTGAATAGGAAGCAAGGATGATCCCATGCTATACTTGCCTTGAGCAAAGAACTCTTGCTGGTCCTGCTCGTCAAAGTCGTACCCTTTATCTCCCACGAACTGCTCACCATCTATACTCGATAACCACAGCAACATACAAGCATCCTAGAGCAAACATGCAAAGCATACAAAGCTATAGATTAGAACAGTACACTAATAGCATAAAATCAAGATGAAAAGTTTGAAAAACAAATCTACGTCTCGCTACGAACACACAGACGCAAAGATCACAAAAATCGGATCTAAAACGAAGAAGTTATGAATTAAACAAGTTTTGCTTTAGTAAAATAATAGAGTAGATCTAATCTCGAATTTTAAAAGTTGAAAACCTAATTAACAGTAGTATAAACATGTAGATTACTTAATTATGAACCTAACGCAACTTGAACGGATCAAATCGGAGTTAAAACAGAGATTTTATGGTTAAAACAAGTTGAATGACAAAACTGTAAATAGCTGAAAACGTATTTCAATAAAACCGAACCAAAATACGCTTTTAAAAAGAGAAAACGAAATCTATAAACTCGCTTTGGACTGTGGGTTAATACTGAAATAATTGTAAGGGCGTATTTGCAAAAATTCCGATCGAAGGGGTATCCTTCAATTTGAACCGCCGGATTAGATCTAGACGGCTTGGATTCAATCTGGCGGAAGAAGATGCGCCGGAATAGTGCCGGCGGTGGCTTGACCACGACGGCACCATTGCTGGCTTCTAGAGCACACGATTCTTGGCCCACAGTGCACAGTTCAGCGAAAAAGGAACACCGGGAGAGAGAGGAGAGGATGGGGATCTCACCCGAACCGAAAGAGGCGTGCGGGAAGCAATGATGGTGGCGCGACGCTCGGTGGATGGCGGCTATCGCGGTGGCGCTAGGGCGAGGTGCGGCAATGGCTTGCTTGGGTGAAAAACTAAGCGACAAATGAGATGGGAAGGTGGAGGAGGCACGGCGCTATTTATGGGGCCGAATCACTTGGGCATCACGGCACCACGGGGGTCATAGCAGCACCGGACTCGGCATCAGCGCGGAGGAAGAGTCCAAGCCGACCATGACATGAGGAAGGAGGAGGGTCTGACGGCTGGGCCCAGGTGGTCAGTGGGTAGAGGGAAACACGTAGGTCAGCGGGAGCGGCATGCGGCTGGGCCAGCGGCTTGCTAGGCCGACGCGGCGAGGGGGAAGAGCCGACTTGGGCTGGCGCTGAGAAAAGGGGCGCTGGGCTTTGGCTCCACCGGTGAAAGGTCCTAATGGCTAGAGGGGGGGTGAATAGCCTAATAAAAATTTCTATAACAACACTTAACCAAATGGTTAGACAATTATGAGGCGAAGCGAGTGTTGCGCTAGCCTACTCAAAATGCAAGCCACCTCCCACAATTCTAGTTTAGATAGTGTCAATTCACACAAGAGCAATGACACTCCCCTATGTTAGTGTGCTCTCAAAGGCTAACTAAAGAGCCATGCCAACCAAGCATGCAAGCTCTCACAACTAGCTACACTAAAGAGCTTGTCAACTAGTTTGTGGTAAAGTAAAGAGAGTGATCAAGAGGGTTATACCACCGTGTAGATGAATGAACCAATCAATCACGAAGATGAATAACAATGATGACCAATCACCTCAGAATCAATGATGAACACAATGATTTTTACCGAGGTTCACTTGCTTTCCGGCAAGCTAGTCCTCGTTGTGGCGATTCACTCACTTGGAGGTTCACGCGCTTATTGGCTTCACATGCCAAACCCTCAATAGGGTGCCGCACAACCAACACAAGATGAGGATCACACAAGCCATGAGCAATCCACTAGAGTACCTTTTGGCGCTCCACCGGGGAAAGGTCAAGAACCCCTCACAATCACCATGATCGGAGCCGGAGACAATCACCACCTCCGCTCGATGATCCTCGCTGCTCCAAGCCGTCTAGGTGGCAGCAACCACCAAGAGTAACAAGCGAAATCCGCAGTGAAACACGATCACTAAGTGCCTCTAGATGCAATCACTCAAGCAATGCACTTGGATCACTCCCAATCTCACTATGATGATGAATCAATGATGTAGATGAGTGGGAGTCCTTTGGCTAGGCTCACAAGGTTGCTATGTCAATGAAAATGTGCAAGAGGTGTGAGCCACAGTTGGCCATGGGGCTTAAATAGAAGCCCCCATGAAATAGAGCCATTGTACCCCTTCACTGGGTACTCTACGCTCTGACCGAACGCTCCGGTCCACTTGACCGGACCCTAGGCTCAACGTCCGGTCCACAGATGGATGCCACGTGTCATCGCCTTCAAATGCTATTCGTCAAATTCCAATGGCTATGACGCTGACTAGACGTAGCAGCTTCAACTGACCGGACGCTGAACCCCCAATGTCCGATCGTTTCCAGTAAGGTACCAACCTCGACCGGACGCGTCCGGTTAAAACTGACCGGACGCTGGAACCTCAGCGTCCGGTTGAGTACAGTAAGGGTCGAAACCTGGTTTTCCTCGACCGGACGCATCCGGTCCACCTCGACCGGACACAGCTAGCATCTGGTGGTAAACCCTAGCCACTGTACCGACAGTCAACGCGACCAGACGCAGGCAGTCAGCGTCCGGTGCTTCTAGATTTAGCGTCCGGTCACTGGACCGACGCTGGCATCAGCTCTGGTCTCACTTCTATCTTCTCCACCCTTGCTCCAATGTGCCAACCACCAAGAATTTGCATCTGGCACAATAGAAAATAGGCATTCTATTTTCCCAAAAGCGCCGAATCCCGCCGAGCTTGCTAAATGCATATGCATATGTTGTGCACATGTGTTAGCATATTTTCACAAATATTATCAAGGGTGTTAGCACTCCACTAGATCCTAAATGCATATACAATGAGTTAGAGCATCTAGTGGCACTTTGATAACCGCATTTCGATACGAGTTTCACCCCTCTTAATAGTACGGCTATCAAACCTAAATGTGATCACACTCTCTAAGTGTCTGGATCACCAAAACAAAATAGCTCCGACAAGTTATACCTTTGCCTTGAGCTTTTTGTTTTTCTCTTTCTTCTCTTCAAGTTTAAGCCCTTGATCATCTCCATGCTATCACCATTGTCATATTATGATCTTCATTTGCTTCTCTACTTGAAGTGTGCTACCTATCTCATGATCACTTGATGAACTAGGTTAGCACTTAAGGTTTCATCAATTCACCAAAACCAAACTAGAGCTTTCAATCTCCCCCTTTTTGGTAATTGATGACAACCCTTATACAAAGATATGAATTGAAATTCAATTGAATCCATGTTGCTTGCCCAAGCATATTTACCATGTGTAAAAGGATATGGACAAGTTTCATGAACCCTAAGTGGTAGCAATTGCTCCCCCTACATATGTGCTAAGAGTTTGGATTAAAGCTTGCACATATGCTTAGATAGGAAATGTAGGAGTCAATGTCTACCATATGATGCTAAGATATAAAAGATGGACCTTTGAAGTGTGATACCAATTGGAGTGCACCAATATACCATCCTTAGCATCATGGTTAGCTCAATACCACTTAGAAATTTTTGGAAGTGAAATCACTAGGTATCCTATACATGCTAGTTTGCATTTCATCATTCAAACCTACAACTAGCATACATCACACAAGCATGGATATTTTAAATTTGGAACTTACGCCATGCACATATAAATACACCATACAAGTTCATGAGCTTGCTCCCCCTACTTGTGTGCTCAAAATTTTAGTTGATCCCTTTCCTTTGTTATATCTCTCCCTCTTATCTTTGTTTCTCTCTCCCCCTTATCCCCTTTATCTTTGTTTCTCTCCCCCTTTGTCATCAATGACCACAAAGGTTCTAAATAGAATTACTTGTAGGGTCGAGATTATCAATGTCAATCAATGGGGTGAGGGTCATTTTCCTAAATTTGGTTCAATTCTAGATTATTTCCCAAAGATATTTAACTCGGTTTGATCCAAGGACAAGCTTCTTCACACCGCTAAATAAGGGTTATCTTGTACCATGTTGAGTTAAACACTTATAGTTCATTTTCTAGATTAAACACTAGGTATACAAGCCCATAAATATGTCATATGCCATCACTAGATCAAGTCAAGCATAGAAGCAATAGTGATACCATATTGACATCAAAATTCATTTGATTTTCATGAATGAGCCTAATAAGATAGAACCACATGCAAGGTCCTAATGAGATTGAAAATATGACTAGATGCACTAAACATGTCCTTAGCAAGAATGTATGTCATGCCAATCAACTTTTACCTTAGATTGCTCGAAGGAGAGGCATGTCATATGAGTGGGGGTTGCATCAACACATATTTGAGAAATCCAATATGTTCAACTCATTTCTTAGCTTGCAAAACCTTTTCTCATCCAATGGCTTGGTGAATATATCGGCAAGTTGATCTTCGGTGCCTACACTCTCAATGCAAATGTCCCCTTTTTGTTGGTGATCTCTTATGAAATGGTGGCAGACATCAATGTGCTTTGTTCTTGCATGTTGCACTGGATTGTTGGTTAGCTTGATGGCACTCTCATTGTCACATAGCAATGGCACTTTCTTGAACTTGATTCCAAAATCACTCAAAGTGGCCTTCATCTAAAGTATTTGTGCACAACAACTACCAGCGGATATGTATTCAGCTTCGGCGGTTGATAAATATTATCAAGGGTTAGCATATGTGTTAGCATTTTCTTGAACTTGAGAGAGGGACCCAAACCCATCTCAACCCTGCAAACACCTTGTGCACATGTGTTAGCATATTTTCACAAATATTATCAAAGGTGTTAGCACTCCACTAGATCCTAAATGCATATGCAATGAGTTAGAGCATCTAGTGGCACTTTGATAACCGCATTTCGATATGAGTTTCACCCCTCTTAATAGTACGGCTATCAAACCTAAATGTGATCACACTCTCTAAGTGTCTTGATCACCAAAACAAAATAGCTCCTACAAGTTATACCTTTGCCTTGAGCTTTTTGTTTTTCTCTTTCTTCTCTTCAAGTTTAAGCCCTTGATCATCTCCATGCTATCACCATTGTCATGTTATGATCTTCATTTGCTTCTCTACTTGAAGTGTGCTACCTATCTCATGATCACTTGATGAACTAGGTTAGCACTTAGGGTTTCATCAATTCACCAAAACCAAACTAGAGCTTTCAACTGGAGAGGGGAAGGAAGAGCGACGGCCTAGAAAAGAAATGGGCCACGCGGGGAGGAATGACCATGGCCAGAAACAGAGGAAGGAGAAAGGAAATTTATTTTTCCTTCTTATTTTTTTTCTAATTTTTCCAAAGCAATTCAAAATGAAATTTTGACTCAATTCAAAATCGGACTTTAAACCAAGCAATACAAAATATTATGCAACAGCATGAATGCACACTCATTGTTGTTGAACTTATATTTGGTTTTATTTTTAATAAAATTATTATTTCCTAATTTCAAATGCCCACAAAATACTTAATTAACCAATTTCTTCCTATTTCAAAAATATGTAAAATCTAGGGTGTTACATGCATAGATTCAGAGTTAGTTATACTATAGATGAGAGTGTATATATTAGGGTGTACAAAAGACTTAGTAGATAAGTAATGACTTATGAATCTTTTGCTCTTAACAAATCTCCTGCTTAGTTGTACTATATTTTATGAGTCTCTAATTCTATCTCTAGAATACCACTATTACCTTACACTTATTATTTATTTACCCTTTGACTTACCCCTGCAACAACATGAGAGTGATTATTATCATAAGTATACACATTTGTTAATATCTCTATGCCAACACCACTCCATAAGCTCCTCCCTATGGTAAAAATATAAATAACGATACCTGGTATACTCCCGGGTGAAATGCTACAATGATATATTATCTGTGCGCTTGCAGATACTTTAATATATATTTTTCTCTAAAGTTTACATGTGTTATTAATAATTACCAACCACGCATTTCTGGCATTATACTAGGGATGACAACCTAGTAACAAGTGATGCTAAGAAATGCCAATAAGCATTTCTAGAGCTGTTGCTGGGGAGGGGCACATGGCTAAAGAGAATTAACCAAATAAATACTTATTGATAAAATCATAACCTCTGTTTAGCAAGCTTACCCTTGTTTGTCTTTGTTCATAACTTATATATGGTATTGCAAACTTAGTTGTGATTCACTAACAATTTCCAATCATAATCAACCGAATTAAGAGGAAGCTCAACACTAGTTTCTGAAGTCATGGCTGAAAAGACTCTGCGTGAATTCTCTACTCGAAGCACTGAGAACATCTGCACTGGACCAACACTCAAAACCAACAATCTTGAGTTTGAGCTCAAGCCAAGCCTCATCAACATGGTGCAAGCTACTCCATTCAGCGGAAATGCACATGAAGATGCTAGTGCTCACCTTTAGAATTTTCTAGATATTAGCAGCACAATCGTCATCAAGGACATTGCTCAAGACATCATACTACTCCACCTGTTTCCATTCTCACTTGTGGGAAGAGCGAAGCAGTGGTTCTACATCAACAAAGATCACATCAACACTTGGGCAAGATGTTCAAAGGTCTTTCTAGAAAAGTTCTTCCCTATAGGCAAGACCAATGCCTTAAGAGGAAAGATTTCAATCTTCCAACAATAGAAAGGAGAAACCATTCCAGAAGCTTGGGAACATTTTTAAGAATATATTTCAAATTGTCCTCATCATGGGATGGAAGATTGGTTGCTCATGCAAATTTTCTACCATGGATAAACTCAAAAGCTCATGAACAACTCAATGCCATAGCTAGAGGATCATTTATGTCACTCACCCTTGGAAAAGCTGAAACTTGTAGCACCCGGTTTTAAGAACAAAACCAGATACACACCATATGTGAGCCCAAGAAGTCAAATCTCACACATAGCTACAAATAAGGGTAATATCAAAAGACAATGCTTAAATACATAGCATATTAGTATAAAGATTATAACCTCAGAGTATAGACATTGGAAAGACAACTCCGATCGTTAGGAGAAGACTTTAAATCCACAGGGACAACTGACTGGTTGATCACAAGCTTAATTTCTCCAAACTCTAGCAATCTGGTACCCATCCGGGATTTTTCCAAAGATTTAAAAAGTAAAACAAGTGTAAGTACATGTTGTACTTAACAAATATAACATGGGGTTCATGAGGCTCAAAAGGCTGACACTAGTTTAACTGCGGTTAGCTTTTAATGAGTCATCTTTTAGCAAAGGAGTAGCAACAAGTTCAACACAAGCCCATAAACACATGATCAGGTAAACATGAATAATGAATAGCATAAACAGTAATTATTAATGAGCATCTTTATTATTAGTATCATCAGTGTTCATCATCTATTCTATAAGGGTTCCAAGGCCGCTCGTGATCGTGAGCATGGCTGATATACTAGTTTTACACTCTGCAGAGGTTGTACACTTTCACTATGAGTCATGATTTACCCTTTCGCTCGAGGTCGCGAGCCTCTTGACCCACTACCAAGGAAGGTCAGTAGGGTTCACTATGAAGCCTTTTAAAGGTTCGTCTAACAAGTTAGGGCTGCTAAGGTTTCCCCATCAGTAAGCATAAACCCCCCTCCAACGAGTGACTAACAAAATACAAAGAAACCAAAGTGCACCCTCTTGGTAGGCCGAGATCATACAAACTGGAGCCCCTCTTGTGCCATAAAGGTAACCTTTAACAAGGTAGAAAAGGTCCTCATACTGAGCTAAAGCCAGAGCCATATAGCCCTCAAAGCTGTACTGTAAGTCCTAGATGATCACTTATAGATAAGTCCTTAGGGAGAGGAATCTAGAGCATTTAGAAAGTAGCTAAACACTCCAGCCCCCTATTTTCATGTTGGTAAAAAACATCTTTTAATGTTTATTACATATACCAGTAGTCAAGTTACAAGATCATGGTTGTAGTTGAGCACTAGCAAAGCTACCCAATGCAATAACCCAAAGGCATCAAGGTATAGGTACAAATTATTAGGAAATCCTTACTAGTAATCAAGGTAGACACATGCAGCATGAATTAAATGATTAAAGGTGTACAGGACAACAAGGATGATCCCATGCTATACTTGCCTTAAAACACTGATCCTTTGGTAAGCTTTAATCTTCAATGTTCTTCTTCTTCTTCTTCTTGATCACCACGTATATCTCACCGACTGGACATAATCATAAAGCACCACACAAGCATCCATACAATCATACATGAAGCAAAGAATAGAACTAAATCAGAACAATACACCAATCATAGAAAAATAAGTAAAAGAGTTTGAAACACGACTATACGCATCGCTATGAACACATAGTCACAAGAAGCACTCTAATCGGAGCTATGGTTGAAAAGATACAGCTACCGAGAGATTTACTTTATACGTGGAAAAGAAAACTATAGGCTTCTTTCATCTTAAATATATATAAGATATTTTATACATAATATAAATTGAATTAAATCAAATTTAGATTTGAATTATAAAACTAAAGTAAAACAAATCATGTTTTATTTATAAAACCTAGTTGCATAATTATTAATCAAGATATGATTTACACCATGAAATTCTAGAAATAGTAATATGGTAAACACTATTACTAAGACGTAGATCTCGTTGTAATGAATCTAGCACAACTTGAACGGGTCAATTTGGAGCTAAAACATAGAAGATATGAATTAAACAAGATTTCCTTTATTAAAATAAGAGATTAAATCTAACCTTAAATTTTAAAAGTTGAAAACATACTTAACAGTAGTATGAACATGTAGAATATGAAATTACAAACCTAACACAAGTTGAACGGGTCAAATCGGAGTTAAAACAACAAAGTTATAGCCTAGACAAATCTAATGGCAAAATTGTATCAATGGCAGTTTTGTAAATACTGAGATCTAAATTTATGAATTAAAATAAAAATGATATTTTGAATCTAGCCGGCGGACCGCGGGTTCAATAATAACAAAGTTCATGGGGCTATCTGCAAAACTACAGTGGCTGACCAGTATTGACCGAGTTGACTTAGGTCAACTCAGAATTGTGGCCGTTGATCTCGGATTTGACGGCCACAAAAGAATGGGAAGGTTGGAGTCGCCGACACAGTAACCATGGTGGCGGTGCCATGGACGGCGCAAGCTTGGCCTCATCAGAGTTCATGAAATTGGTGAACCCAGCCCTCGTAGACCACATAATCTGCACGGGAAGCGAGCACAGGATACGGTGAACTCGTAGAGAAGGTCGGGGATAGCGGCGAACATGTAGAGGCGATGCCAGGCTCATTTTGGCGGCTCGAGTTGATGTCGCATCTTCGGTGAGCGCTATCGGGCGGAAGAGAAGGAGATGGATATCGATAGAGGTACCTACGGGTTACTTACCCTCGGGTGAAGCTCGGAGGGGTGCTCAGGGCAACCATGAAGCGCCGGTTCAGTAAATTGAGGCGGTGGTGGCACTAGGGTTTTGTGAGCTCGGTGGCGGTGCTGCGAGCTCTAGTGAGGTGGCTGCACTTGCTTGGGAAAGCGGTGCTGGTGCGGCTATTATTTATGAGTGCGGAGGAACTTGCGGGGCACGACATCGAGGAGGTGGGGCAGACACGGTCTCACCAATGGCAGTCAACTCAAGCAGAGTCCCTATCGAACCTGAGATAGGAGGAGGTGCTGATGCGTGGGTCCCACATGGCAGCAAAACAAAGAAGGAAAGAAGAGAGGTGTGCCTGTGCTTCAGCTGGGCCACGGCCTGATGTTGGGTCGGTGCAGAGGAGAAGATAGGGGCGCGGTTGTGGGCTGCTGCCGCTGAGTCGCTAGTTGGGCCACGCAAGCAAGAGGGGAAAGAGGGCCACGCGGGAAAGAGCGCACTGGGCTACGGGGCTGAGGAAGAGCCAAGCTGGGCTCACGCGGGAGAAAAAGGAAAAAGGATGGAGAGGAGCAGGCTGACTACTGGGCCGTAAGAGGGAGAAGAAATGTTTTCTTTCCATTTTCCCATTTCTATTTTCTTTTCATATTTCAAAACCCAATACAAATCAAATTGGAATATGGTTTTCAAATACACTTTTCAATCTAAATAAAAATGAGCAATTTTAGTAAGTATTTCAAAAACAAATTTTACAACTTTTTAAATGCTTTTATTTCCTAATTTTCTTTTCTTTTACTTCAAAACCAACTTTAAAAGCATTTTAAATTCATTTCAAATTTTGGATTTAACCACTCATTACAATAAATCAAATGCACCGGCATGTATGCACAACATGTTGCTACCTTATGATAAATTTTAATTCAACAAAAAATTTATTTTCCTATGTTTTCATGAGCACAAATATTCCAAATTAAATCATTTTAATCCTATTTTTCAAATGTGAAAATTTTAAGGTGTTACTATTCTACACTCCTTAAGATGAATCTCGTCCTCGAGATTTGGAAGATAGTGATAAAAGAGATATGGATACTCTGCATTTATTCAATCCTCATTTTTTCCAAGTTATATCTTTCATTAAGAGCCATTCTAAGATCTTAGTTGGCTAATCTGAATAAGCATGATCGCCTCTCATATTGAAATCCTCCAATGGTGTTTGCTCCGTTACACTGACATTTGAAAACTCATAGTCCACATTACTATCCTCATAGGATGCACCTTCTAATAGGTCATTCTCGTATTCCTCAGATGCAGGTTGAATACCTTCATACTCAATTCTTTCTCCTAACGGTGTGGTTAGAAGCACCGAACACTGGGCATAATTAATCACTCCTTTACAAGCAGATAACCATCCATTTCCAAGGATAACATCAATGTCCATTAACTCCAAGACTATAAGGTTTGCCTTGAAGTTCTTCCCTTTTATGTTAAGACTAACTTTTGGGCATAAGCAATTTTCCATTTTTTCTCCTCCTAGAGAGTTAACTATTAGGAGTTTCCTCATCGGAAGCATAGTTATCTTATGTTCTTCTACATATTCTCTAGAGATAAATGAATGTGAAGCACTAGGGTCAAATAACACCATAGCAGTGTCTGAGCTTACTGCAATCAAACCATAAACAACCTCCTTACCTCCATGAGTGGTAATCAGATCCACATTGTTCAACCAGCCTTGAATGTAGTTTCGCTTTAACTTATTGCCTTGCACCTGCTCCTTATGGACGTTCTGTTCTGACTCCTACTGTTGTTGATTCTGGCTTCGATTACTCTTAGCAAACTTCCCAAAACAATCGTTCTTATAGTGTTCAATATCACCACAATCATAACCTTCCTCACTAGTAGAGGTATTTGTCGTTATCAAGGTGATAGTGGGAGGTGACAGACGTGGCTCTTGAGAACTAAAATGCTGCACTTCATCATTAGATTGATGATACTGATCTTGATCATTACTTTCAAGCAGATTCATAGGGTGTGACTAATTTTCTGGTTGTGTAGCAAAACAGAGATGAGTATTTCTTAACTGGCATTGAAGGTCATGCTTTCTCTTCTTCTCTTCCATCTCTTGACACTTGTTCTCAATTACAATTACTCTGTCCACCAATGTTTGATAGTCGGCATACACCACAGTCATTAGTTGTAGTTGCAAACCATCATTCAGTCCTTTCAAAAAGCGTTTTTGCTTTTTAGCATCACAATCCACCTCTTTTGGAGCATAGCATGACAATTGAGTGAATCGGTTACAATACTCACACACTGACATAGATCCTTGCTTTAAGCTGAGAAACTCTTCTTGCTTAAGTTCTACCTCACCTAATAGGACATGATAGGACCTAAAATTCTCCTTGAATTCCTGCCAGGTGATAGTAGGAGCATTGTTGGGACACCCATACTCAAATGACTCCCACCAATCTTGGGTAGTTCCTTGTAGTTGGACGAAAGCATAACGCACCTTTTCACGGTCGTCACACTGAGCTATGTCCAATTGTCGCTCCATAGCTCTAAGCCAATCATCAGCTTCTAGTGGTTTGCTTGTATGAGAGAATGTCGGTGGATGTCCCTTCATAAATTCACTACGCTTGCCAATAGGTGGTGCTTGATGCGGGTTATTCAACACATTTTGAGCAATAGTCTATAATAACTGAGTCTGCATTATCAAAGCTTGCTCTATAGATGGGGAATTGGATGGCGGTGGACTAAGATTGGTAGGATTCCTTCCAGCACCTTGTGAAGCACTTCTCCTGGTAGCAACCATCTATTTTCAACATGTATGAATTAGAACTCAGTCGTTCATAACATCCTTAATTGTAGCTTCAAGAGATGACAAAGATAGGATTGATGGCAATTGATACAAGAGAACACCAAACTCCAGAGATAACTAATACTTCCAAACGAATCGCTAGAATGTAAGAAACTTCATCTTACAAATCCTTCAACTTAGCTACCCCCTTAAGAAAAGATCAACTAGGGGACACCAAAATGGTAGCTTGTATCTTCTTCTAGATGAGCTAATTAGTACCAAGACATTTTGACATCCTAATGATACTCTCGTATATAGGCAAGAATCAAGAAATTCTGAAATTCCTCGCGAGCAGAAAAACAGCAGGGTATTAAAATAGCTGTAATTCTAATTCTATTAATCCAATGAAGTTGTAGCTTATATAGTTGGAAAGCTTATAAAATTCTCCACAACTCCCTTATAGAACACCTTTCCAAATTCTGGAGTTAACTTGGTCGAAAATAGTGTACAACAGAAACTACTCCAGATTCCAAACAGCATAGATGCATCACCTTGTGATTTTCGTATCTCCATAACCAAAATAGCTATCAGGCTGATTATTGCACTCAGAGAAAGATATTGAAGTCTACTATTGTCCAGAATTTTCTCATGATTTATGATCGTACAAAATCAGAGATATAAGCCAAAGAGTGCAGACTGCTCCAAAAAGATAGGATAGAGGAAACAGAAGAAAACCATAACCCAACTATTTATTGCACTAATCCTTATACCTTAGGCCTATAAACTAAATGAAATTATGGGAACACCCAACAAGATCATTTCAATCATTACAAAGATTCAAACAATCATAAGCATTATGACAATTCAACAAGCAATAAAGGTGCACAACTCAATCATTGACTCGACTTGCGATACTATCGTCCTTGTTGTACTAGGGATAACAATCCTAAGACTCATCTTCAGATTACGCAAGAAGGTGATGAGGAACAGTTCTAAAAGCATATCAAACCAAGGAGTGAAGATGAGAATAAAGAATTTAAAACAAGCACCAAGGTAGACATGAATAGCAAGGGTAGAGACATAGTAGAGAAGAAAATATTAAGGTTCATAGAGCACGGGTTTTTATAGCAACTCCTAAACCTTAAAACGACCAGTTTCTACTAGGCTTACGTCCTATAGTCAGCATTGCTCTGATACCACTTTGTAGCACCCAGTTTTAAGAATAAAACCAGATACACACCATATGTGAGCCCAGGAAGTCAAATATCACATATAGCTACAAATAAGGGTAATATCAAAAGACAATGCTTAAATACATAGCGTATTAGTGTAAAGATTATAACCTCAGAGTATAGACAGCGGAAAGACAACTCCGATCTTCAGATGAAGACTCCAAATCCTTAGGGACAACTGACTGGTTGATCACAAGCCTAATTTCTCCAAACTCTAGCAATATGGTACCCATCCGGGATTTTTTCAAAGATTTAAAAAATAAAACAAGTGTAAGTACATGTAGTACTTAACAAATATAACATGAGGTTCATAAGGCTCAAAAGGCTGACACTGGTTTAACTGCAGTTAGCTTTTAATAAGTCATCTTTTAGCAAAGGAGTAGCAACAAGTTCATCACAAGCCCATGAACACATGATTAGGTAAACATGAATAATGAATAGCATAAACAGTATTTATTAATGAGCATCTTTATTATTAGTATCATCAGTGTTTATCATCTATTCCGTAAGGGTTCCAAGGCCGCTCGTGACCGTGAGCATGGCTGATATACCAGCTTTACACTCTAAAGAGGTTGTACACTTTTACTATGAGTTGTGATTTACCCTTTCGCCCTAGGTCGTGAGCCTCTTGACCCACTACCAAGGAAGGTCGGCAGGGTTCACTATAAAGCCTTTTAAAGGTTCATCTAACAAGTTAGGGCCGCTAAGGTTTCCCCACATTAAGCATAAACCCCCCTCCAATGAGTGACTAACAAAATACAAAGAAACCAAAGTGCACCCTCTTGGTAGGCCAAGATCATATAAACTGGAGCCCCTCTTGCGCCATAAAGGTAACCTCTAACAAACTAGAAAAGGTCCTCATACTGAGCTAAAGATAGAGCCATATAGCCCTCATAGTTGTACTATAAATCCCGGATGATCACTTACAGATAAGTCCTTAGAGAGAGGAATCTAGAGCATTTAGAAGTAGCTAAACACTCCAGCCCCCTATTTCCATGTTGCTAAAAAACATCTTTTAATGTTTATTGCATATACCATTAGTCAAGTTATAAGATCATGGTTGTAGTTGAGCACTAGCAAAGCTACCCAATGCAATAACCCAAAGGCATCAAGGTACAAGTACAAATTATTAGGAAATCCTTAGTGGTAATCAAGGTAGACACATGCAGCATGAATTAAATGATTAGAGGTGTACAGGACAACAAGGATGACCCCATGCTATACTTGCCTTAAAACACCGATCCTTCGGTAAGCTTTAATCTTCAACGTTCTTCTTCTTCTTCTTGATCACCACGTATATCTCACCGACTGGACGTAATCATTATGCACCACACAAGCATCCATACAATCATACATGAAGCAAACAATAGAACTAAATCAGAACAATTCACCAATCATAGAAAAATAAGTAAAAGAGTTTGAAACACGATTATATGCATCGCTACAAAAACATAGTCGCGAGAAGCACTCTAATCGGAGCTACGGTTGAAAAGATACAACTACCGAGAGATTCACTTTATACGTGGAAAAGAAAACTATAGGCTTTATTCATCTTAAATATATATAAGATATTTTATACATAATATAAATTGAATTAAGTCAAATTTAGATTTGAATTATAAAACTAAAGTAAAACAAATCATGTTTTATTTATAAAACCCAAGTTGCATAATTATTAATCAAGATGTGATTTACACAATGAAATTATAGAAATAGTAATACGGTAAACACTATTACTAACACATAGATCTCGTTGCAATGAATCTAGCACAACTTCAACGGGTCAATTTGGAGCTAAAACGTAGAAGATATGAATTAAACAAGATTTTCTTTATTAAAATAATAGATTAAATCTAACCTCAAATTTTAAAAGTTGAAAACATACTTAATAGTAGTATGAACATGTAGATTATGAAATTACGAACCTAACGTAAGTTGAACGAGTCAAATTGGAGTTAAAACAACAAAGTTATAGCCTAGACAAATCTAATGGCAAAACTGTATCAATGGCAGTTTTGTAAATA
The DNA here is from genome assembly GCF_019320115.1 of Miscanthus floridulus. Taxonomy (NCBI): domain Eukaryota; kingdom Viridiplantae; phylum Streptophyta; class Magnoliopsida; order Poales; family Poaceae; genus Miscanthus; species Miscanthus floridulus. The sequence goes on from NC_089589.1 coordinate 49,208,765, forward strand.
CTGTGATTTGAATTTATGAATTAAAATAAAAACGATATTTTGAATCTAGCCGGAGGACTCTAGGTTCAATAATAACAAAGTTTAGTGGCCTATCTACAAAACTACAGTGGTTGACCGGTATTAACTGAGTTGATTTAGGCCAACTCAGAATCGTGGTCGTTGATCTCGGATTTGATGGCCACAAAAGAATGGGGAGGTTGGAGTTGCCGACACAGTAGCCATGGTGGTGGTGCCATGGCTGGCGCAAGCTTTGCCTCATCGGAGTTCGTGAAGTTGGTGAACCCGGCCCTCGTAGACCACGGAATCTGCACGGGAAGCAAGCACAGGATACGGTGAACTCGTAGAGAAGGTCGGGGATAGCGGCGAATGCGTAGACACGATGCTAGGCTCATTTTGGCGGCTCAAGTTGATGTCACATCTCCGATGAGCGCTACCGGGCGAAAGAGAAGGAAATGGATATCGATAGAGGTACCTACGGGTTACTTACCCTCGGATGAAGCTCGGAGGGGTGCTCAGGGCAACACAAAGAGATGGTTCGGTAAAACGAGGCGGCAGAGGCACTAGGGTTTCGCGAGCTTGACGGCGGTGCTGTGAGCTCTGGTGAGGTGGCTGTGCTTGCTTGGGAAAGTGGTGCTGGTGCAGCTATTATTTATGAGTGCGGAGGAACTTGTGGCGCACGACATCGAGGAGGCGGGGCAGACACGGTCTCACCAATGGTGGTCGACTCAAGAAGAGTCCCTATCGAACCTGAGATAGGAGGAGGCGTTGATGCGTGGGTCCCACATGGCAGCGAAACAAAGAAGGAAAGAAGAGAGGCATGCCTGTGGTTCGGCTAGGCCATGGCCTGATGTTGGGCCGGTGTAGAGGAGAAGACGAGGGCGCGGTTGTGGGCTGCTGCCGCTGAGTCGCTAGTTGGGCCACGCAAGCGAGAGGGGAAAGAGGGCCGCACGGGAAAGAGCGCACTGGGCTGCGGGGCTAATCAAGAGCCGAGCTAGGCTCACGCAGGAGAAAAAGAAAAAAGGATGGAGAGGAGCAGGCTGACTACTAGGCCGTAAGAGGGAGAAGAAATGTTTTCTTTCCATTTTCCCATTTCTATTTTCTTTTCATATTTCAAAACCCAATACAAATCAAATTGGAATATGGTTTTCAAATACACTTTTCAATCCAAATAAAAATGAGCAATTTTAGTAAGTATTCCAAGAACAAATTTTACAACTTTTTAAATGCTTTTATTTCCTAATTTTCTTTTCTTTTACTTCAAAGCCAACTTCAAAAGCATTTTAAATTCATTTCAAATTTTGGATTTAACCACTCATTACAATAAATCAAATGCACCGGCATGTATGGACAACATGTTGCTACCTTATGATAAATTTTAATTTAATGAAAAATTTTATTTTCCTATGTTTTCATGAGCACAAATATTCCAAATTAAATCATTTTAATCCTATTTTTCAATTGTGAAAATTTTAGGGTGTTACAATTCTACCCTCCTTAAGATGAATCTTGTCCTCAAGATTCAGAAGATAGTGATAAAAGAGATATGGATACTCTACCTTTATTCGATCCTCATTTTTTCTAAGTTATATCTTTCATTAAGAGCCATTCTAAGATCCTAGTTGGCTAATCTAAATAAGCATGATCGCCTCTCGTATTGAAATCCTCCAATGGTGTTTGCTCCATTACACTGACATCTAAAAACTCATAGTCCACATTACTATCCTCACAGGATGCACCTTCTAATAGGTCATTCTTGTATTCCTCAGATGCAGGTTGAATACCTTCATACTCAATTCTTTCTCCTGGTGGTGTGGTTAGAAGCACCGAACACTGGGCATAATTAATCACTCCTTTACAAGCAGATAACCATCCATTTCCAAGGATAACATCAATGTCCATTAACTCCAAGACTATAAGGTTTGCCTCGAAGTTCTTCCCTTTTATGTTAAGACTAACATTTGGGCATAAGCGGTTTGCCTTTTTTCTCCTCCTAGAGAGTTAACTATTAGGAGTTTCCTCATTGGAAACAAAGAAGGAAAGAAGAGAGGTGCGCCTGTGCTTCGGCTGGGCCACAGCCTGATGTTGGGCCAGTGTAGAGGAGAAGACGGGGGCACGGTTGTGGGTTGCTGCCGCTGAGTCACTAGTTGGGCCACGCAAGCGAGAGGGGAAAGAGGGCCACGCGGGAAAGAGCGCACTGGGCTGCGGGGCTAAGGAAGAGCTGAGCTAGGCTCGCGCGGGAGAAAAAGGAAAAAGGATGGAGAGGAGGAGGCTGACTACTGGGCCGTAAGAGGGGGAAGAAATGTTTTCTTTCCATTTTCCCATTTCTATTTTCTTTTCATATTTCAAAACCCAATACAGATCAAATTGGAATATGGTTTTCAAATACACTTTTCAATCCAAACAAAAATGAGCAATTTTAGTAAGTATTTCAAAAACAATTTTTACAACTTTTTAAATGCTTTTATTTCCTAATTTTCTTTTCTTTTACTTCAAAGCCAACTTCAAAAGCATTTTAAATTCATTTCAAATTTTGGATTTAACCACTCTGAAAGCATCTAGGCCCCTAGTTGGCAAAACATCACCGCGTTCCTCCTTCTCTCTTTACTTTGAGTATTTACTTTGAGCAATTCAATTCTTGTCATTTACATTCATATGGCCAAGGGTGATCGCAAGGTATCAAATGATGATAGTAGTGGTGATGAACATGCTAGCAATGATGATAGCGATAGTGATGATGATGAATATGAGTCACCTTCCTATGATGATCTTGTTAAATTGCTAAATCAATACACTAAGATCATTAGAAAGAGTAGAGCTAAGAATGAAAAACTAGAGGCTAAGAATGATTCACTTTTAGCAAAATGTGATATAGCCGAAAAGACTAGTGTTGAGCTTAGAGAAGAAAATGATGCTATATCATCCAAACTCAAGGAGCTCAAATCTTCTAAGAAAGAGCTTAAAGATAAACATGATAAACTTGAGGGGATGCACAAAGAGCTCATCACTAGCCACAACAAGCTAAAAGAAGAATACACTACTCTTAAGATTAATCATGATAATCTTGTCATTGCTCAAGAATTTCTATCCCATGAGCCACATGATGCTACTAACAATGTTGTTAAGATTGATATAGCTACTTCATGTGATGATTTCATCATTGAGAGCATTGAGCAAAGTTCTAGTAGCAAGGGCAAACAAGTGGTTGAGACCGATAGTTATGATGAGTATGTCAAGCTCAAGAATGACAATGAAAAGCTCAAGAAAGATCTTAAAGAGATCAAAAGCCAAGACACTATTGTGCTAGAAACTCGTGATCATGATGGTGATTTGATTCTTGAGAATGAGAAGCTCAAAGAAGAAAACAAGAAGCTCAAGGAAGAGAAAAATAATGATGCACTCGAGGAAGAGAACAAGAAGCTCAAATTGGAGAAAGAGCATCTCAAGATTGGATTGAGCAAGTTCATAAGAGGCAAGCATCTTCAAAGTGAGCTACTAATGAACACCGTCATGAAGATGGATAGAAGTGGCATTGGGTACTTGGCAAACCAAGAGAAGAAGGCTTAAGCTCAACAACAACGCAAGTCAAAGCCAAAGCCAAAGAGATGTTTTCAGTGTGGACAAGAAGGCCAGTTTGCCCATGAGTGCCAAACTCCACCACCACAACCCTTGCCCAAGCATGCTAGACCTTTTTACTTTCAATGCTCATTACATGCTTAGAAAGGATTCTAGTCGGAAGATGAAAGTCATGTTCTTAGGACCTCCCAACAAGAATAGGCCTAAGAAAATTTGGGTAGCAAAGTCACTTGTTGAGAAGGTGAAGGGCCCTCAACAAGTTTGGGTTCCTAAAGCTTGATCTCTTGTGTGTAGGTGAACTACAAGACTGGTGGAAGTCATTGGGTAATTGATAGTGGTTGCACACAACATATGACCGGTGATCCTCATATATTCACCTCACTAGATGAAGAAGTAGATGGATAAGAAAGAATCACATTTGGAGATAATTCAAAGGGCAAGGTTAAAGGTTTGGGCAAAGTGGCAATATCAAATGATCATTCTATCTCAAATGTGCTATATGTTACTTCATTGAGCTTCAACTTGCTATCTGTTGGACAATTGTGTGATCTTGGCTTCCAATGCTTGTTCACCGAGAAGGAAGTTGTTGTATCTAAGAAGGATGATGATCAAGTGATATTCAAAGGATTTAGATACAACAACATATATCTAGTGGATTTCACCTCTGAAGATGCTAACTTAAAGACATGCCTATTCACCAAAACAACACTTGGGTGGCTATGGCATAGAAGACTTGCTCATGTTGGGATGAGCTCACTCAAGAAGCTAATGAAGAATGATTTGGTGAGAGGGTTGAAGGATGTGAAGTTTAAGAAGGACAAGCTTTGTAGTGCATGTCAAGCCGGTAAGCAAGTTGCATATACTCATCCAACAAAAGCTTTTATGTCAACCACATGAGTGCTAGAACTCCTTCACATGGACTTATTTGGACCAACAACATATAAGAGTTTGGGAGGAAATCTTTATTGTCTCATGATTGTTGATGACTATTCAAGATACACATGGGTATTCTTCCTTCATGACAAATCCGAAGTTGCATCATGCTTCAAGAAGTTTGCCAAGAGAGCACAAAATGAATTTGAAGTGAAGCTCAAGAAGATTAGAAGTGACAACGGCAAAGAATTTGACAACACAAACATGGAAGCCTATTGTAATGAAGTTGGGATCAAGCATGAGGTCTCCGCAACATATACTCCTCAACAAAATGGTGTAGTTGAGAGAAAGAACCAAACATTGATTGCTCTTGCAAGACAATGCTTGATGAGTACAACACTCCTGAAGCTCTATGGGTGAAAGCTATCAACACCGCTTGCTATGCATCCAACCGCCTATTCCTTCAAAAGTTTCTTGGCAAGACACCTTATGAGTTGCTCAATGGGAAGAAGCCAGACGTCTCCTTCTTTAGGGTGTTTGGTTGCAAATGCTACATCTACAAGAAGCAGCAACACCTAGGGAAGTTTCAAAGACATTGTGATATTGGTTTTCTTGTTGGTTACTCATCAAAGTCCAAAGAATATAGAGTATTTAATCATGCCACCGGCTTGGTTGAAGAAACATATGATGTGAAATTTGATGAATCTAACGGCTCCCAAGGAGCACATGAGAATCTTGATGATGTAGGTGATGAACCATTGAGGGAGGCCATGAAGAATATTCTGGTTGGAGACATCAAGCCTAATGATGATGAAGATGATGTGCAAGTGATCAATTCACCTTCTTCATCAAATGTACCACAAGATGGTGATAAAGATGGGAGAGTAGAAAATGAAGACACTCATGTCTCCCATGAGCAAATGGTGCCACGAGCACATGATGTTGATGCTCCACAACCTCCCCCTCAAGTGGTTCATAGAAGAAATTCACCTCTACTTCAAGCTCATCCATAAGATCTCATCATAGGGAGTCCATCAAAGGGAGTAATGACTCGCTCACAAAAACTTGCTTCATTTATTGAACATCACTCTTTTGTCTCTTGCTTTGAGCCTACTAAGGTAGAAGAAGCTCTTCAAGATCCGGATTGGATAAACACCATGCATGAAGAATTGAACAACTTCACCCGCAACGAAGTATGGACTCTTGAAGAGTGACCACAAGGTGCAAGAGTCATTGGAACAAAGTGGGTGTTCCACAACAAGCAAGATGATCAAGGCATTGTTGTGAGGAACAAGGCAAGACTAGTTGCAAAGGGGTTCTCTCAAGTTGAAGGTTTGGATTTTGGAGAGACATTTGCACTGGTTGCAAGACTAGAAGCCATTCGTATCCTCCTTGCATATGCATCACATCATGAAATGAAACTATATCAAATGGATGTGAAAAGTGCATTTTTAAATGGCTTTATTAATGAACTAGTCTATGTTGATCAACCTCCCAGGTTTGAAGACCCTAGATATCCTAATCATGTTTATAGGTTGTCCATGGCATTATATGGGCTTAAGCAAGCCCCAAGAGCTTGGTATGAGCGCCTTTAGGACTTCCTCATTGAGAAGGGCTTCACCATTGGGAAGGTCGACACTACACTATTCACCAAGAAGCTTGATAGACATATCTTCATTTGCCAAGTGTATGTTCATGATATCATCTTTGGATCATCAAATGAAGATTCTTGCAAAGAGTTTGGTGAATTGATGTCGAAGGAGTTTGAGATGTCAATGATTGGAGAGCTTACATTCTTTCTTGGTTTTCAAGTCAAGCAACTGACAGAAGGGATTTTCATCTCTCAAGAGAAATATACAAATGATCTTCTCAAGAGATTCAAGATGGATGAATGTAAGCCAATCAAGACACCAATGCCAACTAATGGACATCTCAACCTAGATGAGGGAGGTAACACGGTTGATCAAACTCTCTACCGCTCTATGATTGGTAGCTTGTTATATTTAACCACATCTAGGCCCGACATCAAGTTTAGTGTGTGTATGTGTGCTAGATTTCAAGATAATCCTAAGGAAACTCATTTGATTACCGTTAAAAGAATCCTTAGGTATCTTAAGCACACACCAAGCATTGGCCTTTGGTATCCCAAAGGACCTATATTTGAATTAGTTGGCTATTCTGATTCGGATTATGCCGGTTGCAAAGTTGATAGAAAAAGCACATCCGGAGGGTGCCATTTGCTTGGTAGATCACTTGTGTCTTGGTCCTCCAAGAAGCAAAATAGTGTGGCTTTGTCCACCGCCAAAGCGGAATACGTTGCCACGGGTGCTTGTTGTGCACAAATACTTTATATGAAACAAACCTTGCTAGACTATGGTGTAGTTCTAGAAAAAGTACCTCTTTTGTGCGACAATGAAAGTGCGGTAAAACTTGCTAATAATCTGGTTCAACACTCTCGCACCAAGCACATAGATATCCACCATCACTTTCTTAGAGATCATGTTGCAAAGAATGATATTTCATTAGAAGGTGTAAGGACTGAGGATCAATTGGCGGATATCTTCACTAAACCGCTAGATGAGGTGACTTTTTGTCGATTGCGGAATGAGCTCAATGTTCTTGATTTTAGTAACTTCACTAGAAAATGAGCTTGTGTTGTCCCTTGCATTGCATTGTAATATAGAACATATTTAATCTTTGGTAATGCATATAGGGCTTGTCTAACATGGTTAAGATAACCACCAAAAAGCGTGTGAAGAAGCTTAACCTTGGATCAAACTTGACAAGCAACTAGATTTACTTTCAAGTATTGCATTGCATATGCATGAATGTTGTTTTGTTGTTTCTCTTCAATTGTCCTCTTATTGCCTATTTTCTTAAAAAGAATTATAGCCTAAGGCAAAATATTTTGAAAAATATGAGGGTTTGAGAGAGGTCACTCACATCAGTCCCAATTGGTGTTTATTTGGGTCTTATTGAAGTTGGGACTTGATTGAGAATAGGCAACATGAAGGAACTTTGAAGATTTGCTAGAAAAGAGTGACCGGATGCTGCACCATACTCTAAAGTCCAACATTCAGTTAGTTCACAGGAGGTGAACCTGCTACGATGGAGTGACTGGACTCTGCTGTTCTGCATCCGGTCAGATGGTGGTTCAGCATCCGATCAAGCGAATGCGATCAAGGCTATGAGGACTGGACTCTGGCTGCATCTAGTTGGGGTTCAATAGACATGTCCAGTCATGGCTCTAGAGGTTTTGGACCTCTCTAGAGTCGACTGGACTCTAGGTGGCAGTGTCCAATCATTGCCACCGGAGCATCTAGTTAGTAGATAACGTGCGGGATTCCAACTCTTTTCTCTATTTCCTTATCTGTTATGGTGGGTCACCTCATATAACCACAGTGCTACCTTGACCTAGCCCTACATTCACGTTGACTTCGCCGTCTAGAGCTGCTGCGTCGCACCCTAGCCACCGAATCCGCCAGCACTACTCCTGCCCGTGCCACCTGCTCCATACCGCCTGCCCACAGTTATGTCGTCGTGCCCTACATGTGCCGTGCCCGTGCCATCTCCCACATAGCAGCACCACATGCTGCCCCTCACCACGACCGTCTACGTCAGCGCCGCCCGTGTGCCACTGTGCTACACCACCGTGCACCATAGCTTTGCCCTATGCTAGCACTACCACGCCTGCGTCGCCCGCGCCAGCACTACAGCTCGCCCGAGCCATGCTCCAGCGCCGCTGCCATGCCAGTGCCCTAGAGTCACCAACTGATCCTCACCGGAGTTCGCCAGAGTTCCTACTACCTTCACCAGAGCCTCTAGTGCCCACATTGCATCTTCCCTATCACCGATTCATGTCGACCAGCGCAACCCTAACCCTAGGATTCCTGATGGTTCCCCACGTGTCGTTCCTCTGCTTTTTGGATCGCCAGTTCGTCAGGTAGCAAGACTTCAATTCCAATTTCATATCTCTTGCTTGCTTTCTTAGGGTCTCGTATCTCTAGATATATTGTAATTATTCATATTTTTGATCTATTCTAACATGCAATGAGTCAGTGCATCTAAAGTCTTGTTGGCAGTTGATAGTAACTCAGGGCCAAGCTCGTGAGTATGGATCGAGGCCAAGCCTCAGAAGTGACAATTGGTAGTCGATCTTTGTCAGCGGCAGTTGTTCTTTTCAGATCCATCAGATGGCTCATGTCAAGAATGTCGGAGGAGGTCCTGGTGATAAGGATCTGAGGCCCCCACCTTGCCAGCCTATAGATGCAAAAGGCAAGACAACGAAGAAGCATAAGTACCCTGATGTAGATACAGCAAGAGCAGCCGCAGTTGTAGAGACCATAGAATGCATAGAGAGAGGAGGTGCTAGGAGTGGTGTTGTTATTGCAGATTAGCTTTCACCAACATAGATGGCTGCACTTGAGCAGGTTTAGCGCCGTCAAGGTGGTCAAGCGAGGACTATCATGGTTGGAGGACAGCATGTCGCTATTGATGAGAGTCAGTCTCAGGGGGTGCCATAGCAGCAGGCACAACCAACAGAGCAGACTCAAGAGGGAGAGTAGGATGAGGAGACAGAGTAGGCACCTCAGCCACAGTTATGCCACTCTGGTCGTACCCATGCTCTAGTCACACCAAGGCTAGAGACACAGCGGAGGGGTTCTTGTTCGCCTCCTAGATCATAGGGTCCACCTCTAATGACTCATCTAGATTTAAGGGCTGTCATGGCCAAGCAGGTGCAACAGCTCATATTTGTGGACTTTGAGCAGTGGTTCCCACCGAGGAGAGATGACCGAGCTTCAGAGGGTTTCTACACACCACTGTAGGAAGATTTTTATAATGCATATCTTAACAGTGGGGCAGTATTCAGATCTCAAAGGGTGTGCAACATTGGGTCCATTATAGCAACAGTAGGAGAGCATATTCGCCCTTACCTATCTTACTTGCCAGGGCTGACAGACTTACTCGGACGGACAGGCTTAAATGTTCCATCTTGGGTCCGTGAGTTCTATGCTACACTCTGGATTGACTCGCAGCACAGATTTATACACTTTGCATTCAGAGGCAGAGATTACAGGCTGATGAGCTATTGGGTCAGAGAGATACTCAGGCTTTAGGAGTAGCCCATCTAGCTTCATAAGGTTTGCTATGGACAGACAGCGCCTCCCAGACGCCCTCACGGCGGTCTTGTGCCCCCTACAGATCTAGTCCACCATTGCTTCATAGAGCCTTTCGATAAGGGGTCGAGCAGGACACCTAGTGATCTCACTCCTACTACTAGAGTGCTTGATGCTATTATGAGGAGGACACTACTTCCAAGGATGGGGTATCTCGAGGGCTTGACTCGCATACAGCTATGGCTACTAAACTCTCTGATGTAGCAAATTATGTTTGACATTTGGGATCTCCTTCTATCAGAGATAGAGAATACTATTGCAGAGGGGTTCAGGGGTCATAGGCAGCTGCCATATGCTCACTGGATCACATTCTTGATTCACAGGGAAGTTACCATGAGGCCACCTGAGATGCTGCCAGAGTATAGTGGTGCTACTATAGAGTTCCCTACATACAACATAACTCAGATGATCCACCATAGTGTAGGGAGGACACCCAGCCAGTCGTGCTGTCATCTAGAGGTGTCAGAGACTATAGCCCAGTAGAATGAGACCATCAGGGGCATAGCAGCTACAGAGGAGGAGCAGTTAGATGCTCAGTAGGTGGGGATGGTTGTGAGCGACCCCAGTGATAGCTCAGATGATGGCTACCAGCCTATCCATTAGATGCCTCCATGATGACATGACCATGAGGCTGGTAGCTCTAGTTCAGCTCCACCTGTACCACAGATAGACCCCGTTCTACTTGCTATCCTTGAGCGGATGAGGCAGGATCAGGCTCGCCAGGCTCAAGAGACCACTGCTACTTTTGCACAGTTTCAGACTAGGCAGGATGAGTTTTAGTGACAGCAGCAGGTGATGCAGCAGTAGCAGTAGGCTATATAGCAGCAGTAGGCCATGCAATAGCAGTAGCTCCTTGGATTTATGTAGCATGTTGTGATAGCTATTGGGGCTCCACCGCCATAGCCTTCACCTTAGATTGGCCAACCTGCCACCACTTCTACGACTCTAGCTTTATAGCCTAGTGGGCTTCAGAGTTAGGGACAACCACCAGCACAGTTTCCTTCACCTACAGAGCAGGTGTCTCAGTGGTTTGCTTCGCCAGTGCTAGCCCCGCAGTTCACACCTCTTCATACGGGCTTTATTCCACCTCAGAGTTTGTTAGTGCTCACCCTAGTTTCTAGGAGCCTTAGTGCTTCATTCAGTGAGTTGATAGGGCAGCCTACTCTACTAGAGCTACATGTCCTAGGTCCTTCCATAGTTGCACCTATTACTGAGACTACAGAGACGCTCCGTTCATCAATTGCATCATCAGAGCAGGCAGCGCCAGCTCTAGATCTGACCCAGATCACTTTAGCATCGCTTCTAGCTATAGAGGGTCAGACTGCTTAGAGCTCAAGATCAGATGATGATGGCACACAGTTCCAGCTCGCTCCTCATACCTCAGCGCCTGACTCGTCCGCTGCAGCCCCACCGGCCGACCGACCCTTAGGTTTTAGTGTTAGGGGGAGCAATACATTTAGGGGGAGTCTATCTATTTGCTTTTAGATTATCTATTATATTTGGTTTTTATGTGTGATACACTATTATGCATTCATGTGTTTACTTTCATGCATCAAACTATATTTACGTGATAATGATATCTACGTGATCGTGATATTTGACATGTGTGCTCTCTACTTTGAATTTTTTATATGTCATATCACTTGTGTTATGCTCATTTGCTATGCTTCTGTGTTTTACTCCGATGCAAATGAGCTTTATTACTTGTACTCATGCTTATTTCATATCTATTGAGTACATCATGTTGGCTTGGGTCATATAAGCTTGCCTAACTTTTTTGTTCTTATTGTCAAAAGCTTATATGATCCAAGCATGTTAAAAACCTCATCTCTTTCACATACTCGAGGTGGTATTGTCATCAATCACCAAAAAAGGGGAGATTGAAAGCATCTAGGCCCCTAGTTGGGTTTTGGTGATTAATGACAATACGTGATTATTGTGAATAACATGTGTTTTGCAGAGGCAATTAAGTTAGGTCATAGTAATGGAGATCGATTGGGCTATCATGGTAGTCATGCCCCTACAATGGAAATTGTTTCGGTTTTCAAAGGATGGACGACAAGGTTAAGGATGGACTAGTTCTAAGTGTCGTTTGGTGTTGAGGAGACACTTAGAGTAGTTTAGGACTTTGTTTTTCCTTTGGCCATACTATTAAGGGGGGTATGGACGAGTAGCTTGACCTAGGTGAGTCTAGTGAGTTAGGTGTGGTGCACACTTGCTAAATCTAGCACTAGGTAGCTCCTAAAAAGCCCTTAGATCCATTGGAGCAAACTTCATTCACGTATGATTGAGAGTTGGAAGTGAATGGAGGGTGAAATACTGATTGGACGCTGGTTCCGGTGTGACCGGATGCTGGCGTAGAGTCCAATCAGTTCATTTGATCAAGGTGATTTCGTCTTGTGCGATCGGACGCTGAGAGGTGATCGACTGGACGCTGGGTGCCAGCATCCGGTCGACTCTAGTAAGGGTCTAGAGAGGAAAAATCGTGACCAGACACGTCCGGTCAGTGCTGACTGGATGTTGTCCAGCGTTTGGTCACAACTTAAACACTACAAGTCGGGGAGAACTGACCGGAGCCTCTGGTCAACATGACCAGAGCGTCCGGTCATCCCGCAGAAGCATATAACGGTTCATTTTGAACACAGGTGTATAAATACTTCCTCCATTCATGTGAGGGGGTACTTTTTCTCATTCCAACAGCTGAGAAACACCCTTGAGAGTGCCAAGAAGAGCAAGGTCCTAGTGAGATGATTGAGATTTGAGAATCCAAGAGTGAGACCTCATTAGTGAAAGCAAGAGTAGCAAAGTGTGCATCCACCCTTCTCATTAGGCTTGTCGTGATCAAGTGAGAGTTCATGCTTGTTACTCTTGGTGATCGCCATCACCTAGATGGCTTGGTGGTGATTGGGAGCTTGGTGATCATTCAGCGGAGCTTGTGTATGACCCAACTCAAGTTGTGAGCGGTTGTGGGTGATTCACCTCGATGGAGTGTCAAAGAATCAACCCGTAGAGAGCACTTGATCCTTGCACGGATCAAGGGGGAGCTACATCCTTACGCGGGTGCTCCGACAAGGACTAGTGGGGAGTGGCGACTCTCCGATACCTCGGCAAAACATCATTGCGTTCCTCCTTCTCTCTTTACTTTGAGCATTTACTCCTTCTCTCTTTACTTTGAGCATTTACTTTGAGCAATTCAATTCTTGTCATTTACATTCATAGAATTGCCATGCTAGAGTAGGATTGGAGCATAGGTTGCTAAACTTTTATGCGGTAGATCAATAGAAGCACTTTCTAGGCACAAGGGGTTAATTGGTCTAAACATAGGACTTAATTATTGCAAAGAAATTTAGAATTAGCCTAATTTACCCCCCCCCCCTCTCGGGCATCTTGATCCTTTCACACTCAGACAATAAATCAAATGCACCGGCATGTATGCACAACATGTTGCTACCTTATGATAAATTTTAATTTAATGAAAAATTTTATTTTCCTGTGTTTTCATGAGCACAAATATTCCAAATTAAATCATTTTAATCCTATTTTTCAAATGTGAAAATTTTAGGGTGTTACAAAACTCTTATGGAAAAGATAACGTCTCATCAAGGCTGGTCATTATGCAACATTCAATTATGCAATAAGAGTGAAGAAGTACCAGAAGGGGTGTGTGCACTATCAACCAAGATGGACACACTATTGAATTGGCTTGAACAGTGAGCCAATTACAAGAAAGATTGTCAGGCTAGTCAAGATGCATTCAATGCTCAGAATGTATATGGAGAATATTTGGGGGTTGAATTCTGTGAATATCAAGAGGATGCAAACATCATCATCAACAACTCTGCTCCACAACAATAGAGACAAGGGTGGAATCAACAACAACGGTCGACTTACCAAGGTAAGTACCTAGGTAATATCTATAATACTCCTAAGCAACCAACCTTGAGAGACCTAATCTTAGAACAAGCTAGGATTAATGAGAATATTTCTAATAAGCTTGCTTTTAATGATAAGGTCTTAGAAAGCATAAATACTAAAATGGATAGTTTTTCTTCTGCTATAAAAGACCAACTTAGCTATAATAAAAAATAGAAATTCAATTAGCCTAGCTGGTTGCTGCTCTGCCTATTGCTACTAACCTTGAGAAGGTAAATGCCATAACTAAGAGAGGTGGCAAGTCTACTCATGATCCACCATATCTGACAAGGACAGGTAAGACACCAATGGCTGTGCAGGAGGAGGAAAAACAATCGATGAAGTTGAAGAATTTGGGCCACAAGAGCAAGAATTACAACAAGATTTTCATGACACGACCCTCCTACCGTTTCCATGTAGAAATCAGAAAGCCAAAATGGATGAGCAGTTTGGTAAGTTTGTAGAGGTAATTCAAAAGTTATATATCAATATTCCGTTGCTAGATGCCATATAGGTACCTACCTACGCAAAGTATCTCACACACATCCTCAATAACAAAAGATCACTGCCTTCCACTGAGGTAATCAAGTTAACAGAGGAGTGTACTACGGCCATCCTAAATACTTCACCTATCAAGAAGAAGGATCCAAGATGTCCCACTATCGATTGCTCGATTGGGAGCCAGAACTTCAAAAATGCGTTAAACGATCTTGGAGCAAGTGTCATGTCCAAAAAGGTCTTCAACAAGCTCAACTATTCAACACTCACTCCAACATCAATGTGTTTGCAACTAGCCAACCAATCGGTCTGCTACCCTACGGGAATCGCCAAAAATATTCCTGTAAAAATATGAAACTTTTTCGTTCTTGTAGATTTTGTAGTACTTGACATGTAGGAACACATGAAGACACCCCTCATTCTTGGCAGACCTTTCTTGAGTACTACAAATGCTCACATTGATGTCAGAGCCAGAGAAATTAAATTCTATATTAATGGGAAGGAAGAGCAATTCACCTTCAAGCCAAGACCGGAACAATGCTCTAATTTAGAGTGGCATGAAAAGCAAGTGCAGCCATTAAGGTCTCCATCTCTGAGACCGACGGATGCACCTGAAGAATAAACCCAAACGGAGGAGTCAGGTTCGAAGGACTTAAAATTCCCAAATCCTCGCTAGGAGGTAACTCGGTAGTTATCCATATTTACTTTTTCGTATTGCATTAGTCATTTTATCTTAGCATATTTACTTTTCAATATTTGCATCATAAAATAAAAATTCTCATCATGGCATTATAAAAACCTAAGCCCATGTAAATAATTTTTACAGCATAAAAACCCGTGAGAAATATTTACCTTGGCGGCGTAAAAATTTAAAAATACCATCATTCATCTTGTTATATTTCATAGTATTATAAAATATATTTTTGCATTGCATTTTTATATGTATATATGGTAGAAATAAGGGAGACACATGGGACCCATTCAACTACCATCCATCACTTCCATCGCCTCCATCTTCACTCAACCTCCATTATTCACTTCCATTTCCACTCACCTCCATTCTGTCACTTCTCCACCGAAAGGAGCACCGACGGCCAGCATCACTTGCTTAATCACGAAGCAAGGAACCATCAGAAGAAGAGGGAGGCCATTTGGCCACTATGTGGGGCCGACCGGCCCCACAACTAGGCCGGCCAGCCTCCTGCTTCCCCTGCTATAAATCCCAGCCTGAATCTTGCTGCTCTCGGCCATCACACAACATAATTCCAGCTCATGAGTTTGAAAATCCAGAAGAAAAATTCATAGTTGAATTTCCTTTGAGAAGGAGTAGTGTGGAGTGAGGAAGAGTAAAAGAAAATTTGGGTGTGAAAGTAGTGGTGAAATCTTGAGTGAAAGAGGGAGAAGTGCTGCTGCAATTTGAGAGGAATTATATAATTTGAGTGTGGTAGTGCTGCCCAATCATAGGGAAGGGAATTAATTAGAAGATTTGATAAGCAATCAAGAACGACTAACCTCTAGATGACTAACTTTTGGAATGGCTAACCACTAACATTTTTATTTTCCTAATCCCATTCCACGAGTTGTGTTGTTTTTGTCTATTTTACAGGAAAATGAGCAAGATCGCCGGCAAACTCAAGCGGACGATATCGTTTCGTTCAACAAGAAGTTCCTTGTCCCGAGCAAGCACCGACATGGAGGTTGATCCTTTGGCTCCCGTTGTTGGAGCACCATCCTGATCAGCCCCCATGGAGAGGAATGTTCTTCTACAAGAGAAGCAGCTCAAGCTCAGGGATGATAGGGGAAAGGACATCTACAAGAAGTTGAAGGACCGGAATTTCATCCTCACCCCTACCTTCAATCCAACCCTACTTCAGTCCATAGGTATGGACTCCGAATTTGAACTTATTTTCAACGCCATAGGATGGGAGGATGCATGGGAAATAGATGAGTCAGGGTGCAAGCTTATGACTATTGAATTTTTATGCACTTTACAAACCACTGACTTGGAAGTCTCATTTAGGTTCTTTGGGAAAGAATTTTCTTTCCCCTAGAAGAACTTTAGTGAGCTTCTAGGATTCTCTACTCAATTCACAATTGATGTAGGCTTGGCTATACAAGATTTTGATAGGAATAAGTTTTGGAGGGAGATATCAAAAGAAATTATTTGCTACCGCCCTCACACTAATGACATTCACCACCCTACTTTGCAGTTCATACACAAATGGCTAGGATTTTCTCTTTTTCCAAGAAATGACTTCCGCAAAGTTAGGAATGATGAACTGAAGTTATTATATGCCATGGTTAAAACAAAGGTCTCACCTGTAAAATTCATGATGGCACAATGGGTAGAAATTCCTGGACTAAATGGAGATTTTGGGTGCACTTCTTTGGTCACCCGCATAGCTAGAATTTTGGGTTTACTAGCAAATGCTTCTATTACATACATTGACAGTCCTCGATGGATTATTGATTATGACTATTTTAATCATGCACACATGTTAAAAAAGGGCAAGGATGGGAAAATAGTCATGATGTATATGGACTTCATAAATGAATTTCCGTTACCAGACCGGAACCTTGGTCTGTATGTGGTAGATTCATTTGTCTTTGATTTGTAGAAAATAGAGCAAGCACCTCACAGGAGTGCCTCTACAAGGATCACTCGCAACACACAGTCTTGGTACCGTGGAGACGACCCCATTCCAAAAGGCCCTGCCTTCACCGGCTACATAGGATTTGATCAAGTAAGACCTTCCTAGGTTCACCTTCCTCAGCATGCAGGTTGGGACTAGCCGAGATCTTCCCATATGCACCAACCCAAGCATGATGGGTGGGAGTAGCCTTCTTCGCATCATTTAGAGAGTTCCTAGCAATAGGGCCCAAGTGGGCAATGGCAGGACAATAATTTTGACTATTACCAGCAGCAGTCTTACGAGGAGGTCTCCAGTGGCCACTAGGGAGGATGCATGTCCTTCTCTGCCCATGGCTACCATGACCATCCCACAGGTTATCATGAGCAGTAGATGGAGTACGCTCATTTCGACACTAGGCTCACCACCATCGAGGAGAACCAGCAGGAGATCCCAAACACTCTTCACCAACATTCCTAGTGGCAAGAAGAAGTAGGACAACGCCTCGTCGCCATCCAGCAACAGGATAATGACAACTGGAACTACTTGTTTGGCCATCTCCACATTAACCACCCTCCTCGCTGAAGGACCATACCAACACCCAGCTTGGGGGAGGAGCCCCCATTCACCTAAGGTAAGTTTTCTTTCTAGTATTTTATTATTTTCTTTAGTTTATTTAATTTTCAAATTTATATTAGTTAAAAAATGATGCATAACCAAGAAAACAAACCAAAAAATTGCCTTTATCTTTTATGTATATATATTAGTGTGTATAGTTTGCTTAAGTTTAATCTGCTTAAGGTGTTCTTTAGTTTCTTATCTTATTTTGAAGAGTCATAGGAATAAAAGGATCTTGAAGATGATTTCATATGATAAAATGCTGAATAGATGCTCTGCTATAATTCATTTCAAGTACCTAGTTTTCAGTCTTAAATTCTCCCAAGTTTTGGATGAGATTGATTTGACATGAGAATTTGCTCTAAACTTGAAACTCGTGGGTAACATATGCTTGAGCTAAGTCTAGGTAATTGACGGATATGATATGAGAAGGTCTGAGCTGCTGTTTATCTTGTTCCTAGTGATACTAAAGTTCTAGAGATTTATCTTTTGAAAAATATGAAAATCTTACATGATGAGTTCCTTGTATGACAAAACTTGAATTTCTACTAGAGCCATATATGATATTTAGATTAGAAAAACTTTCACTCATATATGCTGCTTGTTCTACATTGAGTTTAGTCAAGCTTTGTTGATGCCTTGTGAGAGGTTTGCCATGCTCTTAAAATCAAGATCATGTACACACCACCCACATATGCCCTACTCCTACACTGGGGGTAGGCACAAAAACATGCTTTCCATCTAGATCCATCCAAAAATGTTTTACTCCCACACTGGGAGAAAACACCAAAAATTCTTTATAGGATATCCACCAAATAAATGCTGCAAGTTCTTGTTACTATCTCTCCAATAATTATTATGCAGAAAAGAAGCATGGGGCTATGCAAAAGTTATTCATAAAAAAATAAAAAGAAAAAATGGACAAGTGTCCAGGATATTTAAAACAATAGGTACTCAGATGCCCGCCTAAAAGAAAAGAAAAAAAGTAAGATGAATAAGATAGCCCGTGCTCTCTAGCAAATGTTTCTAAATTTCAAAAGAGAGATATGTTTTCAAGGAGCATAGTATAATTAGGCTAGCTACCATATATATCCACCATATATTCCACACACATGCACATCTTGATTTGATTATATGACTTAACTCTCTTTGGATCCATTGTTTGACTTTACAATATATGTATTGCAAGTATGCTCTTTCATGTTATCACCCTTCCTATGAGCTCCACATAAGCCTTAGTTGTAGGAGGAAAGGCATAACATCATTATTGCCTTGGTGAGGATCCATAAATACCACATATTTTGAGAAACTTGAGAGTGTCATACAGTGGAATCTTTGAGTTTTATTTTGAAAACTTGCAAAAACTCTAGAATAATGGTTGAGCAAGGAATTTGAGACATAGTGCTTGACTTGATTGTTGTGTCTTTCAATTGCTTAAGACCCAAGTGAAGGCCATGAGCCCCATAGATGAAGGTAATACGAGTAAGTTTGAAAGACATATCAGTTTGGTCTAATCCGGAGGAGAGTTCTTATTTGAAGACATGTGTACTTTTGAGGAGTTGTTACGACCCTAAATTTCTGATCCCTGCTAAGTTTAGTTTTGCTAAGGGACTAGCAAAGGGGAAGCTTGGGGAATTGTTGACGGTAGTTATCGACCATCATAAACATCAATATAACCCGAGATAAAAGCATTAAAATGATCATGAACACAGACTTAGGGGTTTAAACTGACAAATTCCATGAGTTTCGGTGAATCTGTGTTTTCAAACGGGTTTAATCAGAAAACCATCAAGAGGGATCTAAACGTCAAAGGAAAAATTAGAATTCTGACGTGAAATCAACTCATGAAGGTTCTAGAAGACTTAGGAGGACTCCACACCAAAGCGGAGGGCGAGAGGCTACCAAGTGGGGCCGCCTGGCCCTACCTGCATGTCGCCTGGCCCACTAGGGGCCCACCTGTCAGCCTCGTCGCTATGTCAGTTTCCCACCACCTCCTAGGATGCATCTAAGCCATTGCTTAAGTCGGTTTGATCCAAGGACTCACGTTGCACCCTCTGGGCTATATAATCCAGCCCCCCTTCTAGAAATAATCAAGTCATCAGATCATAAATCAGGGCTAGACAAAAAACTAGGGTTTCTAGAGATTAGAGATTAGAGTTCTAGTTCTTCAAGTTTCTAGTATAGATTAGCTGGCAAGGTTCAAGAAGAGTGTGGGCTATTGCTCAGGATTCTAGATCTACCGTCTAGAGACTGGTATAGCCATTGTATCTCTATATTTATGACTTTGTGTTACTTTAATATCATTATGTTGCTATTTATTATGTTCTTAGTTTGCTCTAGTTGTATGCTTGATATAGTTATGATTAATAATGAGTTTATGCACAAGTTCGCAAAGCATTTAGCTTATTATGTACGTAAGTTAAGTGGTAGACACTATGTAAGCATGGTGCTTAGATATTGCTTGCCTACAGATGCCCTCTGCACTCTGGGACATGTGGTAGATCATGAATGTGACACTCCCATTGAGTCCTTTGTAGTCCACTCCCCATTTGTAGAGCATGTAGAACGTGATTATGAAGGTAGACAAGCTTTGTTCTTGATCTTCTGTAGCACCCGATTTTAATAACAAAACCAGATACGCACTATATGTGAGCCTAGGAAGTCAAATCTCACATATAGCTACAAATAAGGGTAATATCAAAAGGCAATGCTCAATATATAATGTACTTAGTATAAGGGATATAACCCTAGACAACAAACAGCAGAAAGATAACTCCGATCTTTGAATGAAGACTCTAATCCACAGGGACAACTGACTGGTTGATCATAAGCCTAATTCCTCCAAACTCTAGCAATCTGACACCCATCTAGGATTTTTATCCAAATAATTGAAAAAAGCAAGCATAAGTACATGTCGTACTCAACAAATATAACATGGGGTTCATAAGGCTCAAAAGGCTGACACTGGTTTAACTGCAATTATGTAACACCCTAGATTTCGCATATTTTTGAAATAGGAGGAAATTGGTTAATTAAGTATTTTGTGGGCATTTGAAATTAGGAAATAATAATTTTATTAAAAATAAAACCAAATATAAGTTCAACAACAATGAGTGTGCATTCATGCTGTTGCATAATATTTTGTATTGCTTGGTTTGAAGTCGGATTTCGAATTGAGTCAAAAATTCATTTTGAATTGCTTTGGAAAAATTAGAAAAAAAAAGAAGAAGGAAAAATAAATCTCCTTTCTCCTTCCCCTGTTTCTGGCCATGGTCATTCCTCCCCGCGCGGCCCATTTCTTTTCCAGGCCATCGCTCTTCCTTCCCCTCTCCGGTCGGGCCAAAGCCCAGCGCCCCTTTTCTCAGCGCCAGCCCAAGTCGGCTCTTCCCCCTCGCCGTGCCGGCCCAGCAAGCCGCTGGCCCAGCCGCACGCCGCTCCCGCTGACCCGCGTGTTTCCCTCTGCCCGCTGACTACCTAGGCCCAACCGTCAGACCCTCCTCCTTCCTCATGTCGTGGCTGGCTCAGACTCTTCCTCCATGCTGCTGCCGAGTCCGGTGCTGCTACGACCCCCGTGGTGCCGTGACGCCCAAGTGATTCGGCCCCATAAATAGCGCCGCGCCTCCTCCACCTTCCCATCTCATTTGCCGCTCGGTTTTTTGCCCAAGCAAGCCACAGCCACACCTCGCTCTAGTGCTACCACGACAGTCGCCATCCACCGAGCACCGCGCTGCCATCGTTGCTTCCCGCACGCCTCTTTCGGTTCGGGTGAGATCCCCATCCTCTCCTCTCTCTCCCGGTGTTCCTTTTTCGCTCAACCGTGCACTGTGGGCCAAGAACCGTGTGCTCCAGAAGCTGGCAATGGCGCCGCTGTGGTCAAGCCGCCGCCGGCACTGTTCCGGCGCATCTTCTTCCTCTTCCAGACATCTGCTATCAAATATTCAAAATTTAAAAATTTCCAAGTTAGAATACTTTCTAAAAATTTTCTGGACGAATCTCAACATCAGCAGCTCGGTAAAACAGTCATATCTCGAGTTTCAGAAATCCAAATGATGCATACTTTATACGGTTGGAAAGGTTAAGACATTGTCTACAACTTTTATTCAGACTACATTCCAAGATTCTGTCGTTAGATTACTCAAAAACAGGATACAACCGAAACTATTCCCAGATTCCAGACTGCACAGAGACTTTAACTTAAAACAGAGATATCTCACGAACCAGATCAGATATGGGGGTGATTCTAGAGGCATTGGAAAGATTCTTAAGTCTAGTTGTTTCCATAAAAATTTCATAATTTTTGGTTATGTAGATTTTAATTGGCATTAAGATAAAGGTAGACTGCTCCAAAAAACAGATTCTGAGAGAACAAGATGTAACAAACCCAACTATTTAATTATTGACCCAATCTTTAATATTCTTAACTATGGAACTTGCGAACATGCCCACAAAGTTCCAGCACTCATCACAAAGATCCAACTCACACATAAATATAATAACAAATCAACTAAACACACTAATGTCCACACCGCACTAATAGACTAGACTCAACTTAACTCGTTCTACTATCGTGTTATTACATAAAAAGAGACTCCAACATCTATGGGCGATACTCATGGGGAAGCTTTCCGTACATCTTTGGCAAGTTGAGACACACCCTTTCTTTATCTATCACCTGCCGGTGTCTCTTGATGGTTTTCTATTGTGCCTTCAATTGATCCTCCAGTCGGCGAATCTTTGCCACGGACTCATAGCCAAAGTGTACCATCACCTAGATTGTTGGATCCATGCCCTGGGGGTCCATCATTGCCCATCCCAATTCTAGGTGTTGGTGAGGGAGGAATCGATATTGGTCATTCTTCATGCCCTCAAATTGGTGACCCCGGAGGCCAATGCAACCTTCAGCGGCTGCATCTTCTATGCCTTCCTCCATGGTAGCACGGTGAGCATGGTGCGCATAATTTGAATCTAGCTAATATGCGCCTTTCTGTTCGTCCTTGATGGTGATGCACACCCTGGTCTTCCAATAGGTATCTTCAAGAGGGTGTGTATGTTCTTCGCAAACATATTCCACAACTGCATCCCAGTCGCTATAGTAGGTCTAAAGCATGCTCATGAGTCAACTCAGCTGAGATAGAAAGCATAAAACTTTAGCAAATATCAAGGGTGAGATAGAAAGCATGAAACGAGTGAAGCAAAAGAAGCTAAAACGACCATTGCTAACTAGGCTTGCGTCCTACAGTCAACACAGCTCTAATACCAATCTGTCACACCCAATTTTAAGGATAAATGGAGTGCAAAATCTTATGTGCGCCCAGAGATCAGTCACACACATAAGCCGACAAATTATGAATAGTATCATCACAAATGTTTATTACATCATGAATAAGACAGAGTTATCACTTAAATATAGCGGGAATAATAAAAAGATCTCTCGCTGAAGCTCCATTTCATAGGGACGTCGACTGGTTGACCACAAGTCTAGTAGTCCTTAGGAAAATCATCATACCCAAAGCCATCTGTTACCCATCCAGGATTTTTATCCAAATAGTGAAAATAAACAAGCGTAAGTACATATCGTACTCAACAAGTGTAACACGGGGTTCATGAGGCTCAAAAGGCCTAACACCAGTTTAACAGCGTTCAGCTTTTAGTTGTCACAATTTTAGCTTATGAGTAGCAACAAGTTGTTTCAATTCCCAATGCAAAACACATGATCAAATGTAAACATGAATAATGAATAGCATAACAGGTAATTCTTAGTGTTCATCTATTCCATAAGGGTTCCAAGGCCGCTCATGACCGTGAGCATGGCTGATATACCAGTTTTACACTCTACAGGGGTTGTACACTTTCACTGTGAGTTGTGATACCCATATGCCCAGGTTAATTACTCCCAAAACACTTCTAAGGTGAGCAGGCAGGGGTCACTATGAAGCCTTTCAAAGGTTTGTCTAACAAGTTAGGGTCATTAGATTCACTCGGCAAACAGTTATAGGAACCCCCCTATCAAATGGCACAATTCCTTCACGGCTATATACATAAGAGTAGAGGTTGTCCTATACCCGATTTGGCAAGCCATTCTTATGCTAATAAAGGTAACCACTAACAAGCTAGAAAAGGTCCTCATAGTGAGCTAAAGCCAGAGCCATGTAGCCCTCACAGCCATACTGTAAGTCCCGGATGATCACTTACAGATAAGTCCTTAGGGAGAGGAATCTGAAGCATTTAGAAAGTAGCTAAACACTCCAGCCCCTTGTTTCCATGTTGCTAAAAGTCATATTTTAATGTTTATTGCTGAAAGGATCAAGATGCCAAAGAGGGGGGGTGAATTGGGCTAATTCTAAATTTCTTTGCAATAATTCAATCCTATAGTTAGCCCAATTAACCCCTTGTGCCTAGAAAGTGTTTCTAATTGTTCTACCGCACAAAAGACTTGCAAACTAAGTTCCAATCCTACTCTAGCATGGCAATTCTAAGAATGTAAGGACATGAATTGAATTGCACAAAGTAAATAGAGAGGAAGGAACACGGCGATGTTTTGCCGAGGTATTGGAGAGTCGTCACTCCCCACTAGTCCTCGTTGGAGCACCCGCGCAAGGGTGTAGCTCTCCCTTGATCTACGCAAGGATCAAGTGCTCTCTATGGGTTGATTCTTTGACACTCCGTCGTGGTGAATTACCCACAACTGCTCACAACGTCAATTGGGTCACCCACAAGCTCCGTCGGGTGATCACTGAACTCCCAATCACCACCAAGCTATCTAGGTGATGGCAATCATCAAGAGTAACAAGCACAAACTCTCACTTGACCACGACAAGCCTATTGAGAAGGTGGATGCACACTTTGCTACTCTTGATCTTCACTAATGAGGTCTCTCTTTTGGATTCTCAAATCTCAATCACCTCATTAGGACCTTGCTCTTCTTGGCACTCTCTATGGTGTTTCTCAGCTGTTGGAATGAGCAAAAGTACCCCCACACACGAGTGGAGGTGGTATTTATAACATGGGCTAAAAAACAAACGATTATGTGCCTCTGCGGGGTGACCGAACGCTCCGGTCAGTACACCCCGAACTCCAGGGTTTATAGTGTGACCGGACGCATCCGATCACAATTTACCCTCTTTGGAACCTTACTGGAAACTATCGGATGCTGGCTCTCAGCGTCCGGTCACTTGACCTTCCAACATCCGGTCACACCGAATGATTTCACCTCAGTCAAATGAACTGACCAGACTCTGAGCCAGCGACCGGTCACACCGAAGCTAGCCTTCGGTCAATATTTGACCCTCCATTCAGTTCCAACACTTAATCATACGTGAATGAAGTTTGCTCCATTGGATCTTAGGCATATGTAGGAGCTACCTAGCGCTAGTTTTAACAAGTGTGTACCACACCCAACTCACTAGACTTACCTAGGTCAAGCTACCCATCCATACCCCCCTTAATAGTATGGCCAAAGGAAAAAAAACAAAGTCCTAAACTGTAACACCCTAGGTGTTTGGCTCCCACAAAATTGCATTTCATTTCATAAACATGTGCATCATCTATCTCATCATGCCATTGTTACTGAAACATGTATATGCAACATTCTCAATTATGTTTGTTTCATACTTGATTGCTTGTGAATGGTAGTTAATGCAACATGAGTTTCTCATACCTTGAAACATGGCAACATGGTAGTGTAATATGACAAGTTTAAAATTGCAACAAAGTCATGAAACATGTGAAACATGGATTTGCATCATTAGGGTAATTTGAGTGTTTTATTGTTTTATCACATGTGATACTTAGAAGTTGGTGTAGCACTTGTGTAGAGTGGTTAATTATGGTCTAATACACCTTAACTACACTTAGGGTAATTGATGGGACATTGTTCATGTGGACCAAAATGACTAAATTGCCCTCTAGGTGGAGGTTTGACTTTAGGATGAACTATAGAGTGACTCTGTTTGACTGATTAAAAAGTCCAACCTAGAGACCTTGCATGGATGGGCACCCTTTACCAAAGTTGTAGCCAATTTATCAAGGAACAAAAGTCTCAATATGACCATCTCATGAAAATGGCTAGAACATGCTCAAACAGGGCCCACAAGTCAGGTTTCCCTGCTGATTTCAAACTTAGAAAAAAATTTCAGTCAAGTCCTGAATTACAGTTTCATGAGCCCCTCTTTGAGACCTTGTATCTCCCAATCCAGACCGAATTAGTCCAAGCCCCAATTGACAATGTTGTAGTACTACTGTAGCTCTACAAATTTGCTATTACTACCAACCGCTAACTCGGGCTAGATTATGAGCTAGGAGGCGATGAATTGGCGCTGTCAGTCATGCCACCGGACCCCGATTCAGTCTTTTCAGAAAACGTTCAGTGAACGTCATGGCTGACCAGTTCAGAGGCTGGCCACCACATGGCATTCATGCCCAGCTAGCACCTCCACGTTGCGCGCCTATGCTCCCAGGTGAAAGCCAAGCCAACGCCTCACTCACTCCCTCTTCCTCTCGCCATTTCCCTCTCTACCGGCCTCTTCCACACGAGCGCGGTGACCGGGAAGACTGTGGCCGCCGCCGAGCCAAATCACCCTCACTGAGCGCCATTGTCCGATTCCCCTAAACCACAGCACCACCATGAGCCCCTCCACGTCCTTGACCTCACCGAAACCTCGTCCTCGCCTCATATAGGGCTCATCGTGAAGGCGGCTCCACCAGGTCGCCATGTCCACCGTTGGCCGAGCTCGCACGTGGCTGTGCTGCTCAAGCCTCTTACTACCCCCTCTTTCCTTTGCTTTAGGTCCAGTTAGTGATGCTGATGCTCGTAGGGTAGACCATTAGGGCCGTGATGTCGTCGGCTCGCCGGAGCTAGCCAACTTGCGGCCGTGTGCCGCCATGGCCGCCGCCATTCCCCCTAGCCACCGCAATTGCTACGATTAATGGTACCCCTAGGTGCGCATGGGTGAGGTGAACATGCTGGTACCCATGGCCTCACCAGAGCTGCCACTGGTGGTGAGCTACCGCCGTCGCTCTTCTTCCCTCCCCTGTTTTTCTCTCTGACTAGTGGGGCCCGCTTGTCAGCAGCCGCGCGTAGGCGGGAGCCAACCATGGGCCGCGCCGTGTTTCTGGGCCACGCTGGCGTGTGCTGGCGCACGCATCGCAGGCCGCAGTGGCTTTCCGGGCCGGCCCAGTAGCTAGTTAGGGTTTCCAATTTGTTTTGTTTTATTCTTTTTCACAGATTTGGGTACAGATTCAAAAATGTATATCTCTTGGTTGGTAGATCCAAATGATGTGGTTCCAATTTTGTTGAGTTCCTGGTAATGTCTAGTTTATATTAAAAATATAATTTATGCCATGTTCTGTTATGAAAAATGGAGTTGCTAATTATCTCTTTTAATCATGTGGGAAATAGGGGTAATTATATCTTTTTCTGTGTAGCTCCAAATGGCATGAAATTTTTATGGTGTACTGCTCATATCATGAATAGCTTTTAGTTAAATTTTCATACATTTTGGACACTATATGTAGGAGTTAGGTAATTCTCTTGTTTGCATGGATGGATCTTGTGTGAATTTTCATAATTTTTCTATAGATCCAGTTAAGTTAGATATATGTTTTAAAGTGATTTGAATAGAGCTATTCTTAATCCATAAACGAATGTCCAGTGATGTTTTCGTTAAATACTTACTGTTATCCATTCATCATGAGCATCATGTCATTCCTTATGCATCCATGATATTTATCTCATGCATCTGCATGCAATAGGTGTACCAGAAAGAGTGGCACTGCTGGAATTCGAGGAACCGAGAGGGAAGCAGCAGCAGCCCACACCAGAGGTTTAGGAGGTGCAGCCCTTAGGAAAAGTGCTAGACAAGGTCGCCGTTGAGTGCCCAGATCACCGTCCATGCAACTTTGTGAAAGGCAAGCCCCGGAGCATATTAAGCCTCTTAATTTCTAAAATGTAATTAAAGTATTATTGTTACATATATATTGTTGCATTAAGTTTAGGTGTTGGATGCAGACACTTGCTGCATTGGTTATCCAATCCTTGTCCAGATATTGATACCCTGAATCCTATGTAGCTCAGGCTCATGTAGTGCTTAGCCCTGCTTAAATGTGGTAGAAGTCAGGTGATTTCCTGTCACCTGCGAGCTATAGGGATATACATATGGCACGGTTGGCTATATTTATTATCGTGGAAAAGAACCTGTCTTAATTTGAATTGAAGACCGAGTGGAGGCTTGCTGGTTTGTAGTGACTCTGTCTGTGTCGCTTAAGGACCGAATCTTGGAGCCTTTCCTGTTCATGTTGAACGCATGCCTCTCTCTTAGTTGGCCGGGTCTAGAGACCGACCACGAAGCCAAGTAGCTCAACTCAAGCCGGGAGTCGATAAGTATAAAGTATGCCTCGGAAGGGAGCCATAGGCATGAGTCCAAGGGCATGTGATTTAAAAGTCCTGATCATCCTGGCAGAAGGGTAATCCCTGAGAGTGCTGGCGCTAATCAAACCCACGAATTTGATTTCTGAGTTGTGCCAAAGGTGACCCACAGCTATCCTTGGAAAGTATGCCAGGGTGAGAGTTAGGAATACCCTCTCAGCTGAGTTGTAATTCGATTCGAGTCACCATCTCTCACCGGTTAGTGAGAACTTGACGGGCTTATCTCCAAAGTAGATACACTAAATAACATAATGGTTCAGGAATGATGGTATGATGATGATAGCCTTATTATACCTGCTATGGTTAATATTGTTTGCTCCTAATAAGTGAGTGCTCTAGTACAGGTGCTAATCTAGTGGACAGGTAAATGATGATAAACTTGATGCTAAGTTTAAATTGGGCACTATATTCATAAGCTCTTTTATGCAACTGTGTCGAGCTAGCCCACCTTATAAGCCTTGCATGACCCTTGGTGTCCTTTATTTCTAGTTTTGATGGGTAAGTCTAGCTGAGTACCTTCTAGTACTCAGGGTTTATCTCCCACCTATTGCAGATGACCAGTTCTACTTTGGTTGCTGCAAGTATTGCCTTCTCCCGACTGGGGATGAAGACTAGACCATTGGGCGCGGTCTCTCCTAGTTCTCGTACCTGAAGATGCTTTTGGTGGGACATGACTAAG
The DNA here is from genome assembly GCF_019320115.1 of Miscanthus floridulus. NCBI lineage: Eukaryota > Viridiplantae > Streptophyta > Magnoliopsida > Poales > Poaceae > Miscanthus > Miscanthus floridulus. The sequence continues at coordinate 49,237,148 of NC_089589.1, forward strand.
ATCTAGCAATGTATTTGAAACTATGAAGTTATGTACTAAACTATGTTTGCTTCCACAAATTTGAACTTGGTTTGTAATATTTTATTTGAACTCTGATGGATGTAATCTGGATGCCACTTGTGAAATGTTGTAATGAATGATGTGTTGTGTTGAATCACTATGGTCTTGGTTTGTACGTCGGGAGTTGTTTGAAATCCTTCATGATTTCTAGACTACCGGGATTATGGGAGCTTAAGTACAGGAATTTGATCACTTCGGTGATTGTTTTTGTACTTACGTTCTTATAATTTGGTCGGTTCTGTTACAGCTGGTATCAGAGCAAGATTCGACACTAAACATGTCATTTGTGTATTTAAAACAAAAGTATTTGTGAAAATTCTAAATTAAATACTAAGTGTTGCCAGTGGTCATATCCTTTATGCCCAAATAAGGACTCTTAGGTGGCTTATTAATGTACTAACTTGGGGGGTTCCTACTTGTTTCTGTTTCGTTGTCCATACGGCGTGCTATTGTATGGATGCCATCCGCTTGGGTAGTAATGTATGGATCAAAATACCTCTATGCTCTGGTAAGTGGGAGTTGTGAGAGCATGACCGTCCAACCGTCGGTCTAGGGGAGAGTAGTTGTGGTTGCTCGCATACTTACATGTTTGATCATGTATCTATGAGAGTACTTAAGTGTGGGTATCTCTGTCGGGTAGCTGTGATACTAGAGTATATATATTAGGGGATGTATGTATGAAAGTATTTAGTTTACTGCTTACTTTACATGCCTTTTTGGGAAATTATTGGGCTGAAATGAAATTTGCTGCAGGTACACTAACAATGTATCGTGTGTAGATCGACTAGCTACCGTATATGAGAGAACGTATGTATGCCACCATATATTTCGCTAGCCTTTAAATTTTTTCTAGGTTTGTGAGGACGTACAGATTGTGCATGCATCATGTTCAAGCATACATGGCATTTCTTGCATTACTCCCTCCTTTAAAATTTGATGTTCTCGACTAATTAAATTTCATATCCCTTAAATGATTCTCCCCTTAAGTTGCAACTTTTTGCTACAGATGGCGTGCATGAAATGCACTGCTCGTAAGTCCGCCAAAGGTAGGGCGCCTTGTCACCAGTTAGCTCCTCGTGAGCCCCGTCCTGAGCCTACTGAGGAGAAAAGGCTGAGAGCGGAGCTGGCTCGGGTGACTGCTAAGAGGAGTGCGGCTCAGCAGCGTTTGGAGCAAGTAATGCAGGAATAGGATCAAGAGACCCTAGAGGTTCAGAAGTTGACAGTTGCTCACTGCAACTATGAACGTATGTTGATTCACGTGCTAAACCAGTGGAATGAAGCCTAGAACGAAGAGAATGTGTTGAGAGCGCGATAGGTTGAGCTGGAGCAGCAGTTGGCAGCTGCAGAAGAGTACAATGACTATCTCCGTGAGGAGGTTCACCTATTACACAATCAGCTTCACCCTCTCCTGCCCCCTAATGATGAGAATGATAATGAGGATGAGATGGGCTCTGGTGTCATCATGGCTGAAGATGATGATGACATTGAGGTTAATGGACCTGAGGATGTTCCACCTTAAGAGGAGGAAGATGAGGAGTTAGAACCTCCTAGTGATGAAGATGGAGGAGAGATCTTCGACACTGACTCCGAGGACGATGCATAGTTTAGCTTACTACTTAGCTAATGCGCTAGAACTAGTCTTTTGTTGATCCTCATGCATGAACAAGTAGCTTTGTAATAAGTTAATCTTTGGGATGTAATATCGAACCCCATGTTATCTTTGATGTAAGTTTGGAAACTCTATGGCTTGGATGTAACCTATCAAACGTGTTATGCTTTGCGTATGTGAGCCTTTGATAAATTCCGTCTATGCGGTCTATAGATCTCATTGTTGGTTAAGTTCATCGCATTAATGTGTCAATTGATGCGCTTGATGAGTTGTGTGATTGTGATGGATGATTATGCCTCTGTTGATTGTATAAATTCATTCTCTCTAATGGAATTAGTTTGGCATAATTATACAATTCATCTACAAAAATTTTCCACATCATTAGTGCTCATTAGCTATACATTTTGCAGATGGCTTATAATCTTCATCGCGGCCATAGCCTTGGAGATGAGGAACAACCACCTCCTCCACCACCGCCCACACCAGCTGAGCTAATGTAGACAGTCATTGAAAGTCAGCGCATGCTAGCTGAGGCTATGCGCCAACTGGCTAACCGCGATGATCGACATGTCCGCCAGGGACCCGAGCCAAACCAGTATAGCAGCTTTAAGGACTTCATGGACACAAAGCCTCCTATCTTTAGAGAGGCAGAAGAACCATTACAAGCTAATGAATGGTTGAGTACGATAGAGCAAAGGTTTGGATTGCTCAGATTGACAGAAGGTATGAAGGCCTCGTATGCAGGACACCAGCTCCAAGGCCCTACAGGCATCTGGTGGAACCATCACAGGACCACCTTCCCTGCAAACATCGAGGTGGTTTGGGACCAGTTCTAGGAAGCTTTTAGGGGACATTTTATCCCTCCTGGTCTCATGGCAATCAAGCATACCGAGTTCATGAAGCTAACTCAAGGCAACAAGAGTCTTAATGAATACCTTTAGGCATTTGACAACCTGGCGAGGTATGCTCCTAAGTTTGTTGATATTGATGCCAAAAAGATAGCTAGTCTCAAGAGGGGACTTTCCCCTAAACTGATGAAGTCTATGGGCAATTGTAAGTGTGTCACCTTCAATGAGTTTGTTAGTGATGCCCTGACTCAGGAGAATAATGATAAGGTATATGCTGCTTCCAAGACCCGTAAAAGAAATTTTGAGGTAGGTGCTTCTCAGTCTAAGGCACTAGTGGTATCCAAAACCCAATATCGTCCACCTAATGCTAATGTCCGGTACTGCCCACCTCAGAAGAAGAATCAAGCTAAAACTTGTTTCTGCAAGGGGTACATAGTTTCCTTGCCAAAGAATACCTCTGGGTAGGGCAGCTCTAATGTCCCACCAGCTAACAGGCCATGCTAGAACTGTAACAAGCCTGGTCACTAGGCTAATAATTGTCCCTATCCTCCCAAGCAGAATGCTCAAGGAAACATCCATCAGGGGTGTGTTCACTACACTACTGTGGAGGAAATTCCTGCTGGTGAAGTGGTCACCGCTGGTAAGTTTCTTGTTAATGATCACCCTGCAGTTGTGCTCTTTAATTTGGGTGCTTCACATTCCTTTGTGAGTTCTACTTTTGCATCTGAGCATAAGATGAATGTGATTACAATTGTCAAGGGTGGTTATTGTATTAGTGTTGCTGGAAATAATATCATGACTAACCAAGTAGTTAAAGATGTAAAGATTGAGATTGGAGATCGAGAGTTCCTTGCAGATCTTGCAGTTCTACCGAGGGTAGGAATCAATGTAATCTTAGGGATGAAGTGGATGAGCAGGAATGGAGTGTTGATCAATACATCAACCCGTGTGGTAATGTTGAGAGATCATGTGGATAAGAAGGGTTTTCTAGTGCAGTTGCCTCGTGATATCGCTATCCGCAATATAGCCAATGCTACCCTAGCCAAAGCCATTGAGGATATACCAGTTGTCTATGAGTTTCTAGATGTCTTCCCTGATGACTTGCCTGGATTACCTCCGGACCGTGAAGTAGAATTCAAGATAGAACTCATTCCGGGTATGTCTCTTATTTCTCGAAGGCCCTATAGAATGCCGCCCAATGAGTTGGCTAAACTAAAGATTCAGTTGAATGAGCTATTAAAGAAAGGTTTGATTCAGCCTAGTTCTTCTCTTGGGGTTGTTTGGCTATCTTTGTGAAGAAGAAGGACGAGTCTCTGCGCATGTGCGTGGATTATCGCCCCCTTAATGCTGTTACTATCAAGAACAAATACCCTCTTCCTCGCATCAATATTCTGTTTGACCAACTCTCCAAAGCTAAGGTATTCTCCAAGGTTGATTTGAGGTCTGGCTACCATTAGATCAAAATTCGTCCTGAAGATATACCTAAGATAGCTTTCTCTACTCTTTATGGCTTATTCGAATATCTTGTCATGTCCTTTGGGTTGACAAATGCTTCGGCACACTTTATGTACCTGATGAATTCGGTATTCATGCTGGAATTGGACAAGTTCATCGTCGTGTTCATTGATGATATCCTTAGAATGAAGAAGAGCATGCTAAACATCTGAGAATTGTTTTAACTCGATTACGTGACAACCAGCTTTATGCTAAGTTCAGCAAGTGCGAATTCTGGTTGAACAAGGTACCTTTTCTAGGTCATGTGTTATCTGGAGATGGAATTTTGGTTGACCCTACTAAGGTGCAAGAAGTTCTAGATTGGAAGGCACCTACTATGGTCATAGAAGTTCAAAGTTTCCTGGGTTTGGCTGGCTATTATCGTCGTTTCATTCCAGATTTCTCTAAAATTGCCAAGCCCATGACTCGACTACTTCAAAAGGATGAGAAGTTTGTGTGGACTCCAAAGTGTGAAGAGGCTTTCCACACTTTGCGGACCTTACTAACTTCTGCTCCTGTATTGGCACAACCTAACATCGAGAAGCCTTTTGATGTCTATTGTGATGCATGTGGCACTGGTTTGGGGTGTGTTCTTATGCAGGAGGGCCGAGTCATTGCTTATGTTTCACGCTAGCTTTGAAAGTATGAAATCAATTATCCTACCCATGACTTAAAGCTAGCCGTGGTTGTTCATGCCCTAAAGATTTGGAGACATTACTTGCTAGGTAATGTGTGCAACATCTATACTGACCATAAAAGTCTCAAGTACATATTTACTCAACCTGAGTTGAACATGCATCAACGACGATGGTTAGAATTAATCAAAGACTACAACCTTCAAGTGTGCTACCATCCTGGCAAGGCAAATGTGGTTGCTGATGCCTTAAGTAGAAAGGCCCATTGCAATTCCTTAGTTAGTGAAGACTTTCATCAGGCACACCTCCTTCATCCTATAGTACTCCACAATATCACTGTGGATTGCTCTCTTAGAAGTCAAATTATCAAACTCCAAAAGACTGATGTGGGTGTGTTTCACATCAAGCGAAAGATGAAAGAGTAGGAGACCAAGCACTTTAGGGTCAATGACAAAGGAATTCTCTAGTTTAAGGATAGGCTTGTAGTACCCAAAGACAAAGAACTTAGAAATTAAATTATGGTTGAAGCCCATTCTTCTAGATTGTCCATCTATCCTAGTAGCAGTAAAATGTATCAAGATCTCAAGCCGTATTATTAGTGGACCAAGATGAAGAAAGAAATCGCAGCCTACGTGGCAAGGTGTGATAACTGCTGTAGAGTCAAGGCTATTCACATGAAGCCCGGGTTATTGCAGCCACTCTCTATTCCTGGTTGGAAGTGGGAAGAAATTGTTATGGATTTCATTGTTGGGTTACCCACTACCAAAAAGGGTTTTGATTCCATCTGGGTTATCATAGATCGTCTAACCAAATCCGCTCACTTTATTCTGGTCAAGTCTACCTATCACCCTCACAATTATGCTGATGTTTATTTTCAACAAGTGGTACGTCTCCATGGTGTACCCAAATCCATTGTTTCAGATAGAGGACCGCAATTCACGGCTCGCTTTTGGGAATGCTTACATCAAAATCTTGGCACTCATCTAATCTGCAGTTCTGCCTATCATCCGCAAACATCGGGATAGACTGAGCGTGTTAATCAAATTCTTGAAGACATGCTTAGAGCTTGTCTTATCTCTTGCAAAGGCTCTTAGGAGGAATGGTTGCCTCTCGCTGAATTCTCTTATAACAACAGTTATCAAGAGAGTATCAAGATGGCTCCTTTTGAAGCGCTATATGGCCGCAAGTGTAGGACTCCTTTAAACTAGGTAGAACCTGGAGAAAGAAGATTCTATGGTATTGATTTTGTAAAAGAAGCCGAAGAGCAAGTCCAAACTATACAGAAGAATATGACTGTCGCTCAGGCTAAACAAAAGAGCTATGTTGATAAGAGAAGAAAACCTATTGAGTTTAAAGTAGGTGACCATGTTTATCTAAAGGTATCCCCTATGAGAGGAGTAAAACATTTTGGAATCAAAAGGAAGCTTGAGCCTCGATATGTTAGACCTTACCGAATTATCGATAAAAGTGGAAGAGTAGCCTATAAACTCGATCTACCACGTGAAATGGGAGCTATATTCCTGGTATTCCATGTGTCTCAGCTGAAGAAGTGTCTCTGTATTCCCAAGGAAAGAGTAGAAACGAGGAGAATCGAATTGAAATCTGATCTTTCTTATGAGGAGAAGCCCGTGCAGGTTCTGGATACTCAAGAAAGAGTGACTCGTAGGTGAGTAGTTAAGTTATACAAGGTAGTTTGGAGTAATCATAGTGATCGGGATGCAACATGGGAGCGGGAAGATTATCTTAAGGAAAATCATCCCACTTTCTCTACTAAATGGTACGCTTTCCAAATCTCGGGACAAGATTTTTCTAAGGGGGGGCTGTAACACCCTAGGTGTTTGGCTCCCACAAAATTGCATTTCATTTCATAAACATGTGCATCATCTATCTCATCATGCCATTGTTATTGAAACATGTATATGCAACATTCTCAATTACGTTTGTTTCATACTTGATTGCTTGTGAATGGTAGTTAGTGCAACATGTGAATGCAACATGAGTTTCTCATACCTTGAAACATGGCAACATGGTAGTGTAATATGACAAGTTTAAAATTGCAATAAAGTCATGAAACAAGTGAAACATGGATTTGCAACATTAGGGTAATTTGAGTGTTTTGTTGTTTTATCACAAGTGATACTTAGAAGTTGGTGTAGCACTTGTGTAGAGTGGTTAATTATGGTCTAATACACCTTAACTACACTTAGGGTAATTGATGGGACATTGTTCATGTGGACCAAAATGACTAAATTGCCCTCTAGGTGGAGGTTTGACTTTAGGATGACCTATAGAGTGACTCTGTTTGACTGATTAAAAAGTCCAACCTAGAGACCTTGCATGGATGGGCACCCTTTACCAAAGTTGTAGCCAATTGATCAAGGAACAAAAGTCTCAATATGACCATCTCATGAGAAATGGCTAGAACATGCTCAAACAGGGCCCACAAGTTAGGTTTCCCTGCTGATTTTAGACTTAGAAAAAAATTTCAGTCAAGTCCTGACTTACAGTTTCATGAGCCCCTCTTTGAGACCTTGTATCTCCCAATCCAGACCAAATTAGTCCAAGCCCCAATTGATAATGTTGTAGTACTACTATAGCTCTACAAATTTGCTGTTACTACCTACCACTAACTCAGGCTAGATTACGAGCTAGGAGGTGATGAATTGGCGCTGTCAGTCGTGCCACCGGACCCCGATTCAGTCTTTTTAGAAAACGTTCAGTGAACGTGATGGCTGACCGGTTCAGAGGCTGGCCACCGCATGGCGTTCATGCCCAGCTAGCACCTCCACGTCGTGCGCCTATGCTCCCAGGTGAAAGCCAAGCCAACGCCTCGCTCACTCCCTCTTCCTCTCGCCATTTCCCTCTTTGTCGTCCTCTTCCACGTGAGCGCGGTGACCGGGAAGACCGTGGCTGCCGCCGAGCCAAATCACCCTCACCGAGTGCCATTGTCCGATTCCCCTGAACCACAGCACCACCGTGAGCCCCTCCACGTCCTCGACCTCACCGAAACCTCATCCTCGCCTCAGGTAGGGCTCACCGTGAAGGCGGCTCCACCTTATCGCCATGTCCACCGCCGGCCAAGCTCGCACATGGCTGTGCTGCTCAAGCCTCTTACTGCCCCCTCTTTCGTTTGCTTTAGGTCCAGTTAGTGATGCTGATGCTTGTAGGGTAGACCATTAGGGCCGTGATGTCGTCGGCTCACCGGAGCTGGCCAACTCGTGGCCGTGTGCCGCCATGGCCGCCGCCATTCCCCCTAGCCACCGCAATTACTGCGATTAATGGTACCCCTAGGTGTGCACGGGTGAGGTGAACACGCTGGTACCCATGGCCTTGCCGGAGCTGCCACCGGTGGCGAGCTACCATCGTCGCTCTTCTTCCCTCCCTTGTTTTTCTCTCTGACTAGCGGGGCCCGCTTGTCAGTAGCCACGCCGTGTTTCTGGGCCACGCTGGCATGTGCTGGCGCGCACGTCGCGGGCCGCAGTGGCTTTTCGGGCTGGCCCAGTAGCTGGTTAGGGTTTCCAATTTGTTTTGTTTTATTCTTTTTCACAGATTTGGGTACAGATTCAAAAATGTATATCTCTTGGTTGGTAGATCCAAATGATGTGGTTCCAATTTTGTTGAGTTCCTAGTAATGTCTAGTTTATATTAAAAATATAATTTATGCCATGTTCTGATATGAAAAATGGAGTTGCTAATTATCTCTTTTAATCATGTGGGAAATAGGGGTAACTATATCTTTTTCTGTGTAGCTCCAAATGGCATGAAATTTTTATGGTGTACTGCTCATATCATGAATAGCTTGTAGTTAAATTTTATACACTTTAGACACTATATGTAGGAGTTAGGTAATTCTCTTGTTTGCATGGATGGATCTTGTGTGAATTTTCATAATTTTTCTATAGATCCAGTAAAGGTAAAATTTGGTGAGTGCTATTCTTATGCTAGAATGATACTAGGAAAAATATAAAATCTGTTGCTTGACACTTTTCAATAGGGTTTCCTAATTATGCTAGAAATAGACCTGCATCTATTATTTTTGATACAGCAAGTTCTACTTGTCCAATTGCTTTGAAATTTTTATGGTAGTCTATGTGAAGCATGAGGTAGCTACTGTAATTTTTATAGATTTTTCTGTACAGTTTTACTATATGTTGCTTTAATCACCTAGTTAACTAAATAAATTAGAAAAGGACATTAAATAATTTATTTAGAAGTTGGCACTATACTTTCTGATGTTCCTCTGGTATGCACAACAAGTTGGTAAACTTGGTTTGGTCCAATTATGCTTTGCATCATCACTAAATATTTAATTTAGTAAACCTGCCATTTCTGGACAGATTCTATGTTTACTTGAATTCGATTTGGTTAACGTAAGAATCATGCTTTGATGTTTATAAATGATTTGTAGAGAATTTCATAAGCTTTCCAGAATGTCCTCTTGCAAGTCATTTGAATTTGTAGAACTCTTGTTGTGATTGAATTAAGGAACTGCTCGTTTGCATATGAAACCTTAACTTTTGATTTAAGTATGCCTTTACTATTCCTAAGCTTGTGGTAATGTTCCTAGGTGTTAGGCCTTTAACTGAAGATGAGCATCTTTATCTTAGGTTATGCAAGTTAGGTAAGTTGATCTTGTTCTTTGAGTTAAGTTAGATACATGTTTTAAAGTGATTTGAATAGAGCTATTCTTAATCGGTAAACGAGTGTCCAGTGATGTTTTCGTTAAATACTTACTGTTATCCATTCATCATGAGCATCGTGTCATTCCTTATGCATCCATGATATTTATCTCATGCATCTACATGCAATAGGTGTATCGGAAGGAGTGACACTGCTGGAATTCGAGGAACCGAGCGGGGAGCAGCAGCAGCCCACACCGGAGGTTCAGGAGGTGCAGCCCTTAGGAGAAGTGCCAGACGAGGTCGCCGTTGAGTGCCTGGATCACCGTCCATGCAACTTTGTGAAAGGCAAGCCCCGGAGCATATTAAGCCTCTTAATTTCTGAAATGCAATTAAAGTATTATTGTTTCATATATATTGTTGCATTAAGTTTAGGTGTTGAATGCAAACACTCGCTGCATTGGTTATCCAATCTTTGTCCAAATATTGATACCCTAAATCCTATGTAGCTCAGGCTCATGTAGTGCTTAGCCCTGCTTAAATGCGGTAGAAGTCAGGTGATTTCATGTCACCTGCGAGCTATATGGATATACATATGGCACGATTGGCTATATTTGCTATCGTGGAAAAGAACCTGTCTTAATTTGAATTGAAGACCGGGCAGAGGCTTGCCAGTTCGCAGTGACTCTATCTGTGTCGCTTAAGGACCGAATCTTGGAGCCTTTCCTGTTCATGTTGAACGCATGCCTCTCTCTTAGTTGGCCGGGTTTGGAGACCGACCATGAAGTCGAGTAGCTCAACTCAGGCCAGGAGTCGATAAGTATAAAGTACGCCTCGAAAGGGAGCCGTAGGTGTGAGTCCAAGGGCAGATGATTTAAAAGTCCTGATCGTCCTGGCAGAAGGGTAATCCCTGAGAGTGTTGGCGCTGATCGAACCCGCGAATTTGGTTTCTGAGTTGTACCAAAGGTGACCCACGGCTACTGGTTAGTGAGAACTTGACAGGCTTATCTCCAAAGTAGATACACTAAATAACATAATGGTTCAGGAATGATGGTATGATGATGACAGCCTTATTATACCTGCTATGGTTAATATTGTTTGCTCCTAATAAGTGAGTGCTCTAGTATAGGTGCTAATCTAGTGGACAGGTAAATGATGATAAACTTGATGCTAAGTTTAAATTGGGCACTATATTCATAAGCTCTTTTATGCAATTGTGTCAAGCTAGCCCACCTCATAAGCCTTGCATGACCCTTGGTGTCCTTTATTTCTGGTTTTGATGGGTAAGTCTAGCTGAGTACCTTCTAGTACTCAGGGTTTATCTCCCACCTGTTGCAGATGACCAGTTCTACTTTGGTTGCTGCAAGTATTGCCTTCTCTCGGCTAGGGATGAAGACTAGACCATTGGGCGCAATCTCTCCTAGTTCTCATACCTGAAGATGCTTTTGGTGGGACATGACTAAGATCTAGCAATGTATTTGAAACTATGAAGTTATGTACTAAACTATGTTTGCTTCCACAAATTTGAACTTGGTTTGTAATATTTTATTTGAACTCTGATGGATGTAATCCGGATGCCACTTGTGAAATGTTATAACGAATGATGTGTTGTGTTGAATCACTACGGTCTTGGTTTGTACGTTGGGAGTTGTTTGAAATCCTTCATGATTTCTGGACTACCGGGATTATGGGAGCTTATGTACAAGAATTTGATCACTTCGGTGATTGTTTTTGTACTTACGTTCTTATAATTTGGTCGGTTCTGTTACATAAACTACTCTAAGTATCTCTCCAACTCCAATCGACACTTAGAACTAGTCATCCTTAACCTTGCCGTCCATCCTTTGAAACTGAAATGATTTCCATTGTAGGGGCATGACCACCTTGATTGCCCAATTGATCTCCATTACCATGACCTAACTTAATTGCATCTACAAAACACACGTTAGTCATAGTAATCTTGTATTGTCATTAATCATTGAAACCCTACTAGGGGCCTAGATGCTTTCAATCTTCCCCTTTTTGGTGATTGATGACAATACCACCTCGAGTATGTGAAAGAGTTGAGGTTTTTAACATGCTTGGATCATATAACCTTTTGTCAATAAGAACAAAGGTGTTAGTCAAGCTTATATGAACCAAGCCAACATGATGTACTCATAAGATATGAAATAAGCATGAGTAAAAGTAATAAAGCTCATTTGCATCGGAATAAAACACGGAAGCAAAGGCAAATGAGCATAACACAAGTGATATGACATATAAGGAATTCAAAGTAGAGAGCACACATGTCAAATATCACAATCATGTAGATATCACTATCACATAGATATAATAGTAAACATGAATGTATAATGTATGACACACACAAAAGCATAATAGTGTATCTCACATAAAAACTCCAAATGTAATATATAAGCTAATAAGATAACTAAGCTCCCTCTGAATACGTCGCTCCCCCTAAATCTATCATACTCGATCCCTCTCCCCCTTTGGCGTCAAACACCAAAACCTAAGGGTCGGTCGGTGGGGCTACAGCGAACGAGCCGGGAGCTGAAGTACGAGGAGCAAGCTAAAACTGGTTGGCATCATCATCTAATCCAGAGCTCTGAGTAGTCTGACCCTCTGTAGCTGTAATCGATGCTATAGTAGTCTGGGTCGGGTTAGGAACTGGAGCTACTGTAGACTCAGCTGGTAGGACTATAGTAGGCTCTAATGATGCCACTAAGGAAGGGAGCGTCTCTATAGTCCCGATGACTGGTGCAATAGTAGAAGGACCAAGGACATGTAGATATGGAGGAGTAAGCATCCCTGTCAACTCACTAAAGGAAGCACTAAGGCTCCTGGACACTGTGGTCTCTGGTACTAGCAGTGAGGGCGTCTCATCTGGTGTAAAACCCATCTGAAGCGGTGTGAACTGTGGAGCTAGCAGTGACGTAGCAAAATATTAGGACACCTGCTCTATAGGAGAAGCAAACTATGCTGGTGGCTGTCCCTGACTCTGAAGCCCACTAGGCTGTAATGCTGGAGCCATCGAGGTAGTGGTAGTCTGACCAAGCTAGGGTGAAGGC